>NW_027466876.1:3310000-3532686 GCF_046128005.1 Genypterus blacodes
AGAGAGCGGGAGAACGTTGTCCACAGCTCCTTCCTGCCTCACTCTGAAGAACAGAAATGCTATTGTACCAGCAGCACTGTGAGTATGTGTCGGTTAGTGTGTGTGTGTGTGTCTGTCTGTGTGTGTGTGTGCATGTGTGTGTGGATGTGAGAAGAGTGAAAACAGCAGAGCCAAAGTGTGAATAGGAATGCGAAGGGTGTCATGCGGATCTGTTCAGGGGTTTGTCTCTCTGTGCCTTACATGCCTTGCACATGCAAATACACACACTCACGCCAGCTGTTGTGTGTTTTTGCGTTGTTTAGGACATACTGGAGGGCTTGCAGGGAGCTGAGCCGATGGCGGAGAAGTTGAAGGGTCAGCTGAACGACCTGGTACGATACTCCAGAGACCTGGGCGTACAATCAGACCGGGTCACCGCCTTGATCAAGCAGCACAACAGGTGAGTGCTTGTGTGTGTGTGTGTGTGTGTCTGTGTGTACTAGGAAGTTTATTTCTGTTGGACGAGCGTGTGTATGTGTCCGCGTGCTTCTGCATTTGAATGAGGGGTCGCCAAATCTGTCCATCAGACGTGGGGGTGAAAGGTGACAGAACGCAAGGAGCAGAGAGCAGAGGCACCACCGGTTGCTAAGCGACGTTTTTTTTTCTCCTTTCCTTTTTTTTATTTATTTGATGATGTTTGCTTTTCTGCTCACACATTTCACACTTGAGTATTTACAAAGCTCTAATTGCCTCCTTTTCTGCCCGCCCGTGTTCATTTAGCACTTGTTTGTGAACGCACCGTGCGATGCCTTTCCAAAAGACGCCGCTGCATCTGAAAAGGGGGCATTCATACACACACACACACACATACACACACACACACACACACACACACACGCTACCCTCTCGTGTACCCAGTGCAGACATACAGACGGTCACGGTCATGTGATTTCTGCTTACGTACGGCTGTTTATAAGATTTCCCCATGAGAAAGGTTTGACACTAGATTTATAGTTTTCAGCTTAACGGTTAAAGAAGTCTGAGATCTGCTAAGTGTAAGAACCAAAAAAGGGACTTTGAACTTGGCAACTTTACAGCAGGTGGTTGATTTGAAAAGAAATAAATGTGAAATGTGAAGACACCCGGTCATTTACTGGCTGGCAGCTTGACTCGGGTCAGAACGTTGGAGATGCTCTGGTGGGTAAATTGGCACAAACATCACACACAACCCTCTTTCCCTCACTTGGCTTTTTAGTCTGTAATAGAGTTGGCCTGTGTGCTCTTTGCACCTGTCCTGCATTACGGATAGAAGGGCGAGGAGGAGGAAAAGGCATCTCCCCCTCCTCCTCCTCCTCCTCCTCCTTCTCCTCTCCCTCCTCCTCTTCTTAGTCTCTGCCAGATTTTTGTCTGTCATGGCAGAAAAAAAAGTGCTGCTCCCACACCCGCGTTAGCCTCCCGTGCCCTCGTCTCATCATTAGAACTCTCCGGTGTCGGTGCGCCTGTGTGTGTGTCTGAGTGTGTGTGTGTGCCTGTTACAGAGTGTGAGCATGTCTGCAGGTGGCTTTCAGCAAGAGGGTGTGTGTGTGGGAGTGTTCAGTTTAACCTTCAGTCACGAGTATGAAACCCATACGTGCATGGAAATTCTGCAGGATATTTAAAAAATCCCAGTTTATCAGAAATTCCCGGATGAAGACGAGACAAGTTGCGGGAATAAAAACAACAGTGTTTCCTCCCTGCCACATTCTCTCCATCTCTCCCTGTTTACAGCACCCATGTGCCATCTCTCATTCTCTCCATCTTGTCACCCAGTGAACTCTTGCCCCTCTCACACACTGTATGTTCCCTCTCAACCCCTCCCCCCACGCCCGTACCCTTTGCCCCCATCCCCCACTCTCCCTCTCTGCTCCAACACTCATTCCTTCCACTTCACCCGCTTCACCATCCCTCCACCTGCCCCGATTCCCACCCCCCGATCATCTCCCAGACCTCCTCTCTCGCCCTCACGACGCAAAGGAGATCAAGTTTCAATCAATCGGCCCTCTAGCCTTGGATTTGAACCCATGACCTCTAGCGACTCATCTCCTTCGTCCTTCTCTTCTCTCCCGTCTCCCAGTCTCAGTCTCCGGGCGTCCAGGGAGTGTCAGAATAAGGAGCGCTTGTTGGAGCAGAGGTTTCGTGCAGCCCTCAGAGACTTCCAGCAGTGGTTGGTCAATGCCAAAATCAGCACCGCCAAATGCTTCGACGTGCCTCAGAGCGTGGCCGAGGCCTCCACGGCGCTGCAGAGGATCGAGGTAAGAGATCCACTATCTTCTCCTCTGCTCTTATCTAAAGTGGTCACTTCTATTTTTCTTCTCTATTTAGTTTTTTTGGCCAACATCGGATTTTGGCCGTTGCGATACATTTTGCACTGTGCTGTCTTGGCAATCGCTTGGCAACTTGAGTCGACTGCTCAGCCTGTCGAGTGTCAATCACAGCAACTGTTTGTGCGACTGGAGGGAGAAAAACATCGCCGTCTGTGCAACAGCGAGTTTAAACGTTTTTTTTTTATATCTATGCACGTATTTAAACTGGTGTAGTTATTTGAGACAGCAAGACATGGATGGAGGAATATGAACAATAATAATATTCATAGAGTTGTGTTTGCCTCCCAGTCTGACTACAGTCATAGTCTACTGGTCACTGGAGCGGTTGAAACTGGGTCAGGTAGCTGTAAAAGAAGGGGAGCTCACATTCACAATGGAACCAGCAACCTCCTTTTCCTCTTAATAACATATTTATGGTACAATTCAGCCTGATAATCTCTAAATCCACTGGAATTCACACATTTGTTTGACCCATTTTTACCCATTGAATTACAAAGACACCTTTTTATAACTTGCCAAACTAAAAGTGAAATGATTTAATAGTTGGAGGATCCAGTTTGCGGTTGGTCAAAGGGGCGTGTTGTGTTGACATGCCCTCTGTTGAGTGTCCTCTGGTGGGCTTGTTGGACGGCGGTACCAGCCGTAATCTGGATAAGCTGGAAGTGGGCGCACATCCAAATGGGATAAGAGAAAGTTCCACAGCAGGGTCTCTGCCTTTCCCCCCCAAAATACCTCTCTGTCTCTCTCTCTCTCTCTCTCTGTCCCTCCCTCTCTGTCTCTCCGTCTCTCCTTCTGGGAAGTCTGTCTGTATTTGGCAGATGTAACAGTCTGGCAACCTTTTTAGAGCACCCCAGGGTGCTGGCTGAGAGTCAGGTGCTTGTCCATTAAGGTAGCCATCCCCACATAGCAGACACTTAATTACCACTCAAACACCTGACCTCGTCCAATCCACCGCGTTCTCAACCAGGAAATTAAAATGTCGTCGTGAGCTGAGTCTGCGTTATTGAATTCGATTTTATTTCGTTTTCAATTACGTTATTTGTTACTTGATCAGTTTAGTGCTACAGTGGAAAGTCAGAACTAAAGCCGTCTATGTCAAGAGGGGAAGTTGTGTGTGTGTGTGGGTGTTTGTATGTGTGTGTTGTCAAACCAGGATGCCAAACGAGGGAAGCAGTGTGTGAAGAGTGTGAAGTTTTTGTGCTTCTTCAAGAGTTTCCAGTGAAGCTTTGTGGATGGGAGGGAACGTCATGAAGTAAACGGCAAGAGAGGAGAGAGAGAGGAATACGGGGGGCGGTCATGTTTTATTTATTATTGACTTGGTGTGGAATGTGGAACAATGTTTCCACATGGCTGACCTCCAGGAGGGCCGGTGCGGGGGTGGGCGGGGTTTGGGGGGGGACGGACGCACACTGTGGGGGTGGGGGGGGTTGCATCCATTGTGTCATGCTTAATTGGTGCTATACTGTTACGCTGGCACGAGGAGAACCGGCAAAAGTGTGAAAAAGGCAGTGAATGAACAGGGGAGACAAGACACACAGAGGGAGAGAGAGAGAGAGGGAGAGAGAGAGATGTATGGTCGTACAGTAAAATGTGTGTGTGAGGGGACCATTGCTCTAGTGTCTGTAAGTGATGTGCTGACTGCACAGATGGTGGAGTGGTCCCTGCTGCGCTACTGTCATCGGCTCTGCTCTGAGGGAGGGGTGTGTGTGTGTGTGTGTGTGTGTGTGTGTGTGTGTGTGTGTGTGTGTGTGTGTGTGTGTGTGTGTCTGTGTGTCTGTGTGTGTGTGTGTGTGTGTCTGTGTGTGTGTGTGTGTGTGTTTGGGCTGGGTACAGAGGAGCTATGTCAAAACCAAACGCATTTCAGGCTCAGTGACTTTGCTTATCTGATCTCCTCCCCGGGTCAGGCCCCTCCTTCTGCCCACGCATATGGAATTAGTAATGACTCGGTCTAATTACAGCACGCGACAATCTACAGTGAGATTCATGAACACTAAATCACATCAGTTGGCTGCGTAATGTACCACCATATGGATTCCACTTTACTCCTCTGCCAAGGCGTTGTAAGTGGAAGACAAAAGATTTGGGGCTCATTCAATCCATTTCTCTCTGTTTGCCTTCCCCTCCCAGCATTGCGCGTGTTTGTGTTAAGTAGTCATAGCCTCTTTGTCTTTGTCTGTGTATCCCCGCAGGAGTTCCTGAGTGACAGGGAGCACGGCCAGGCCAGGCTGAGTACAGTAGGAGCCAGTGGGGAGCTGCTGATGGCCGTGGTGAGCAAAGACAGAGTGGAGGGAATTAAAGCCAAGGTGTCAAATGCCAGAGATGATTGGAAGAGCCTGATGACCAACCTGCAGATGAGAGAGGATGCACTCAAGGTTTGGGCCCTTATTTTTAGTCTGGATGCCGGTGATCCTGGTTATAGAGAAAGGAATTCTAGATCTTGTGTGTGTGTGTGTGTGTGTATGCATGCAGACTGATGGATTTGTGTTTGTACCACGTCGCCAGAAGTTGCGCTCTCAGATGACGGACTTCGAGGCCAGCGCTGAGCCTCTGCAGGACTGGCTCAACAGCACGGAGGGCAGAGTTCAGGAGAGCAGCGCTCGGCTTCACGACCTCCCCGCCAAGAGACAGGAGCTCAGCAAACTGCAGGTATGGACGAGCACGAGAGAGGAAGAGCCTCTACCTGGACTAGAGGAGAATCCAGAGAGCTTTAATGCTGTCACATCTTTTGGAACAGAGAAAGAACAGCAAGATTATCATTCATCTTTTATTGTTTTATTAAGATAACGAGAAATTTCATGTTAATTTCTCAAAGTAACAAGATGACTAATGAGAAGTTTTGATAAATCCATTACAGCATTAGTTGGAGGCCTGATGTCCTCACATACATCTTGATAATAGGTTTAAAATTAGGGTAACTAATCCTAACTAAACCCTTTTTTATTTCACTGGGAACAAAAGGTCGCAGCTGATCAATTAGTGATGTTTGGTCCCAAGGGGCCTAATGCTAATGCTAATGCACAAGTCACAGGTTATCCTCCTGTCTCTTTCTTTATTAACCAAACCCAAGAGTTTTAGTTTTTTCCCCACATGGGACCATCTCTTAATCTTTACCCCAAATCCTATGGCGAAGCATTTTGTAACACATTAGGGTGCTTTAATCTGTTTTTGTGTTAATTGCTTGACGCCATGCTGAGTGAGCTCCTTTCACATTCTTCACGCCAGATGCTTTTACTGAAATCCTCTTTTGTTTTCAACGAGGGTACCGAGAAGTTGTAGGTCTCTATCAGATACACGTCCTCATAATGCAACAATCTCATATCAGCTGGTAGAAGAAGAGGAAAAGGACCTAATTAGATTTTTTCGAGCACTTCTGGATCAATAGGAAAGTCCAAAAGAGGAAGTCCAGAAATCTAATTAATTCCCCTTCAGTCACAGCTGAAGCACTGTGTGTGTGACTAAAGGCCCTTTTCAGGATGTGATAACAGCCTGCGCCGCCGCTGCGTCTGGCAGATACAAAAAAAAGAGGAAGAGAAGAAGAGAGAGAGAGGGAGAGGCGTGGAGCGTTTAATAGATAAAACCCACAAAAGAGAAGAAATATATCAAACCCATCTCCGAGCTCTTGCCCTTATCGTTGTTGCTATTTTTGTATTTACTCCGCCGCCCGCCGCAACGCTTCTCATTGTAGCCTTTGTCTGCCCTGAAAGCAATTACATTTCTCTCTCTCTGTCTCTCTCCCCCCCCCCATTGCATGCCCCGACACCTGAAGTACAGTACGACACACACACACACCGACGCACGCATCAGGCTCTCAGCATCTCGTCCTCTTTACCTTTTCACATACGTACCCCCTACCTTTACAGCGTCTTATCAGGCTCATCTCCTCTGCCGCTGCCGTGCTGTGCTGCCCATGTGACTAATCGTAATCCTTTTTTGAAAGACGAACATGAAGAGAAATGCTGCCGATGCTGTTTTTTTGGGTTGTTTTTTTTTTTTAAAGCTGTTCTCTCCCCGTCTGTATCCGTGTATTTCAGTGTGCTCTTGTTGCTCTGCCTGTTCTTGCGACACGCTAAACCAACCCTGTGTTCCTCCTCTGTGTTTCTCTTTCCTGTCCTCACCCACCATCACATCTTACCCTTCATCCCCCCCGCCCACTCACGCACAACCCCCGTCCACCTGTCCAATATCTGCTTCCGTCCATGTCTTCTGTCATGTTTAACTCCCCTCCCCCCTGCTCTCCAACCTCCATCTCTCTCCTATCTGCCATCCTATCCCTCCCATCTCCATCTCTTCGTACCGGCCCAGTGTGTACTAGAAGAGATGGCCAGTCGGGAGGCAGAGTTGGGCAAACTGAGGGAGGGGGCTCATCGTCTCTGGGAAGGACAAGCAGCCGGCAAAGGCTTCGTCCATCGCGTCTCCCAGCTGTCTGCGCAGTACCTCGCCCTCAGCAACTTAACCAAGGTAACTGTCGCTCCCCCCCTGTAACCGCCTTCCCTCCCCCTCTGTTTACACGTGCTTGTGTTTGGGTGATGCTGCAGCTTGCAGAAGAGGCACGATGTGTTCAAAGTTCAGTCCCGTACTGTTTCTTGTTGTCGTCGTTCTCTGTGACTTGCTGTGTGCCGCCTGATTCTGTTCCAGTTGCACATCAGTTGTTGTTGTTGCTTCAGGTAAAAATTTCCCTGAGGACAACAATTACACGTCTACTCTGCAAATTTTTAATGTTGCTTCTTCATCAGTATTCATCGTGACTGAGCATGTTTGAAAATTCCAGAGATGAAATGTGTCATCGCATGAGAAATGGGGCATGCCGTTTAGACGAGTCACACTCTAATGATTGATTTGATACAGCAGACAGCAAACATTACACACTGACCGCATAAGCACCCTCCTATTATCACAGGACAATGGGTGCCCTAACAATGATGTATGGGACTTATTTACTTCCTCGGCTAGCTACTGGAGAGCTATTTTTAGGTCTTCTTCCTTAGCAGACATGGAAACAGGGAGGGAATCATTTCAAATTGCCACTTGCAGATTATTATTGTGGCCTTTCTCCACTTTACAGCTACTGTGATGTTAAATATGCATGAGAGATGCTTTTTGCTCCAGTGTGTGAGTGGGAATAACACTGGCGAGGCAAACAAAAGTCTGTTGGTGCATTGGGAAGTATATTCAAATGCAAACAAAAAGATATGCATGGGCTATTTTGCTTACTGGAAACTGTGCTGTGCTCTGATCTCTGAAGGACAAAGCTGCCAGGATTGAGCGGATCGTGGGGGAGCATCGCCTCTTCTCGCAGGGCCTTAAAGAGCTTCAGGACTGGGTGTGTGAAGCTCAGAGGGTGCTGGACACCTGCATCTCCCCGACCACTGATAAGAGCGTGTTAGAGGACAGGATGATACAGCTGGAGGTAAGGAGGGACAAGAGGACAGTTGGAGTCTCCCGTAAAGGAATACGGCAGAGACAGATACAGTAAAGGTGCCTGTGTGTGTGTGTGTGTGTGTGTGTGTGTGTGTGTGTGTGTGTGTGTGTGTGTGTGTGTGTGTGTGTGTGTGTGTGTGTGTGTGTGTGTGTGTGTGTGTGCGTGTGTGTATGTAAATGTTCTTCTTCTGCAGGGTTTGCTCGCTGCTCGCCAGGAGAGGGAGATCCAGCTGAAGATGCTGCTAACGAGGGGAGAAGCCGTCCAGAGGAACACTTCAGCCGAGGGCGTCCCGGTTGTACGCAAACAGATCCAGGACCTCAAGGACTCGTGGGACTCCCTACTCTCTGCCTCTATCCAGTGCAAAAGGTTCTGACCATTATCCAATCAATCTGCCAGTCAGCCAGTTGATAAATGGGACTCTGTCTAGTTACACTTGATGGATTTCAGACGGTTAAAAGGTTACAGGGACAATTCAATTTAAAGATGGTCCTGCTGTCTGGTCTGTAGTGTGGTTTTGCGTGGATGTACCAGTGTTAACGTCACCGTGTTTCATGTTGTAACAGTCAGCTGGAGGGCGCTCTGTCGCAGTGGACCAGCTATCAGGAGGACGTGGGCCAGTTTGTGCTGTGGATGGAGCGGGTGGAGGAGACGCTGGGCTGCTCGGACAGACAGTACTCTGAGATGAGAGACAAGACAGCCAATCTGGGGAAGACTAAGGTACCACAAGCTCATTAGTGATGATGATGAGATCCAGACAACCAGATAAAGTCCCAGACCAAACGGAGCAACTTTGACGGCACGATTATCCCACCCAACTGTCAAAAGCAAGCGTCGTGCATGGTGTATCTCTTGCGTAACACTTATTCTAAAAACCGTTGGCGTATTTGTTAACCCTGACTGTTTCCGGAACGGCGAACACGAATTTCCAATGTTTCTAAACTGGAAACAAAGAATGGTGACAGCCCAGAGCGCCGCATGAGGCTCATGTTGATGACTGGAACATTTTGTAGGCTGATATTTTGAGACCACATGACTGACAGGCAGAAATTAATGCAGAAAGACGTTCACAAAAAAAATGTCAGCAGCCGCACACATTTATGCCTCATTTGCTTCCCAGTGGAGTTGGATGTGTCTCGGCGGTGGAATGTGTGGGTGTGTGCTGATGGTTTGTGTGGTTATTTCGTTTGCAGCTGCTCTATGAGGAAGTTTTGAGTCACTGCAGCCCTCTGGAGACCATTGCCACCAAGGGCTCCAACATGGCGGAACACTACACAACCCAGCAGGAGGTGCAGCAACTTCAGTCTAGATACAACACGCTAAAGGAAAAGGCCAAGGTACCTCCACAAAAGAGCTTCTGATTGTCCTCCATCAAAGCATTCAAACCAGCAGGGAGCACATCAGTTATTTTCTTTAAATTGACTTATTTTAGGAATGATCTGAGTTAATATTCCTTGTTTGTCAGTGTGCGGTCAGTAAGGCCAAGGAGCTGGTGCTGGTCCATCAGGAGTATCAAAGGGGCCTGCATTTGTTTGAGGACTGGCTGGAGCAGGAGCAGGCCACACTCGCCTCCTTCTCCCATCCGGAAGGAAACGTAGATACACTGGAGAAGACGCTACAACAGCTGCAGGTATGAACGTCCTCATCTCAATCATCTCAGCGTTGTATGACTGATTGAATTTTACTTCATGTAGCTAAATCAAATCAACCTTCGTCATTCCCTTTGCAGCTACTGGAGGAGCGTTGCTCAGAGGGTCAGTCCCTTCTCTCCTCCGTGCTGACCAGCAGAGAACGAGTGATCCCCTGGGGTGTACCTCAGATTGAAGACCGAGCCCTGGACACGGCTCAGCGGGAGTGGGGGGCTTACCAGGGCCGCCTGGGAGAGACTCGGGCTCAGCTGAGCGCCACGTTGGCCCGGCTGAGGCAGATGGGTCAAAGGTTTCTCAGCCTGGCCCAGTGGCTGGAGGAGATGGAGAGAAAGACTAACTTCAGAGGTCATCGGAGGTCAGACAGAGGAACCAAGGAGGCCCAGCTTAAGCAACTCCAGGTTAGATAGTTGGTTCGACTTCGTTTTGGTTGCCATTGTTTTGCATATACATCCTTTGTTCCTTGTGTTGTGGACATGTTCTGATAGACTGGACGCTGTGTTGACCTCTACGTCTCTCTGCGTCCCTTGTGAGCAGGTGTGGCTTGAGGCAGTGCAATCACGTCAGGGGGAAGTCGACGGTCTCTCCTCCATGGCCCAGCAGGTCCTGGAGGAAACCCACATTAGCGGTCGAGTTAGTGCTACGGCCACCCAGCTCACTGCCCGCTACCATTCCCTGCTGCTCCACATACAGGTCAGCCTCTGTCTTTGCTGGACAACAATTCAAAAGGTCCATATTCTTGTAGTGTTTTCCCAGAAATATTGAGGAATAAAAGTTGTTCCCTTGAGATAACGGAACATCTTCTGTGACACACACACTGATAAGTATATTTGCTGCATATTCCTCAGCTTAAAGCCTTTTTAGCAATATATTCTTACCCCTCTGCTGTGGCCTAAAGTTGATTCCAGCCATGATTAGGCTCCAATATCTGCCCATCTCTGGGAAACGTTTAGTTTTTTTGGAGAGCTGGGGAAAATGATCTCATTATCTTTGGAAAACTATTTGAGAATAAAAGATATTGCACCTCCTCTCTCTGCTTTCATGCCACACAGAATCGTAATATTTGAGCTAAAGACTCCATTGTTGGAATGAACTGTTGCTGCTGCTGGATATGTGTAATAATGTCTTCCAGTGTAGCTTCCATCTGATGATCATGTTTCCCCCCCAAAAAAGGCCATTTTAAGAATAACAATTTCCTCTATTCTTCCTTTGAACATGGCTTCTCATGGTCTTGGTCTCTTGCTGCGGTGTTTGAGAACTCTCCAGTAACAGTTGTGGCTTTGTTTCTCTAACACCCCATTGAAGTCCTGTAGCTTTGGGACTTGAGCCTGTGTTGTACTGTAAACTCAGATCCAGCCTCTCTATTTGTCTCCTCCTCTGGGGGGCCTAAAGGGAAAATCAATGGGGCTCCTCTGGCCTGAGGCTTAGACTGTAATTAAACGATACAGAAGGCAATCTCACACCCGGCAGCAGGAGTGGAAAGGCTTTGCCTGCACAGCATTGATTTTTACACCCTCAGTAACACGTTTGTGAGTGTGCGTCTCTGCATGTGTGTGTGTCAGTGTGTGTGTGTGTGTCAGTGTGTGTGTGTGTGTGTGTGTGTGTGTGTGTGTGTGTGCGCGTGTGCGTGTGTGTCATCCCTTCACATTCCCTCATTTTGTCTCTGTCTCTCTACACACACCTTGTTCCACCTTTAAAATTGACTCAAGCATGCATACGCTGACAGTCATACCAGCACACATGTACACAGACACACTACATCAACTCTGGCATGTATGCTCCCTTCTCATTTCCTCTCCGTCCATGGATGCCTGTAATTATACTGTGTGAAGTGGGGGGCCATATGGGCTGAAGGTGGAAAGCTGCTACCTCTGTCTAGTTGGAAAAGGTGTGCACTCAGCACTATCAGCTAATTGGAGCTTCTCACTGTGGGATTTGCAAGTTGAGTGAATAATGTGTCAAAACCTGCATGAGGCCCTGCCTATCCTCATTGTGCTATTGACTCTAAATCCTAGTCAAGTGGATAATGCGTCAAAAACCTAAAAACCCCTCTTACCCCTGTAGTCAAAGCCATTCACATTCAACTGATAAAAGAGGAAAAATCAGTAGTGATGACTTGGAAAGACTGTTGGGATAAATATCAGACCTCAACAAAGAGATACAGAACAAGTCTTCTTCATATTCCCCTCATGAGAGTCGCCGTACTTATTTATCATTTACTCAAAGCTAAATAATTATATCTAAAGTATCACATTTACATTATCAGATCAGAAACACCAGTAAACATGTACAGGGAGCAATATAAAGGATTTTGTTCTGGTATGAATCTGAAATGAATATGAATTTAGTCTTAATTAAGTCTGGATCATTAATAGCATTTTATTGCAATTAAACTACTTTTCAGGACACCATCAAGCAGCTGCAGGAGGAGCTGAGGAGCATCGAAGAGGCGGAGAAGCTTTGCATGTCCTTCACCGATTGGCTCAGCTCAACTCAGAGGAGCTTCACAGCAGTGACGGACGCTTGCGAGCCTCTGGACCGTATCACCATGGAGAAAAAGATGAAGAAATTAGAGGTAGGCTGGTCTTTTATCGCAGCTCTCGGCACACCTTCCTGAGCAGGTTGCAATAAATCAGAACAGACGTCGGGTTTGTTGGCAAACTGATGAGCTTGCAAGACAGGCAGCGGGCAGTGGAAAAGTGTTAACAAAAACTCATTTGAGCCTGATACCCTCGCTTGCAAAAATGTCCTTTCGCAATTTCGTCTTCTGCCAAGCAACATAAGGTACTTGCTGATAACATCAAGTCTTTTCATTTTTGGCAGTTAAGCCTACCGCAGCAAAATCTACATGGGCTGTCTGTAAAACCAGCACCGTATTCAGTATTCCCACAATATTTGTCAGTCTAGACTAAGAGAACCTCAATGTAGAAGCGATTTCTCAGTGTGTCAGGTGGGTGCTACTGGGAAATATTGAAATATTGACACAAAGATGCAATATAAAGACAATAAGCAGCAACGTTTGCTTGGCACCGTTAATACCTGAGTGTGTGGAGCACCGGATGAGACTGGTGTGTATCGATCGGTTATTACGAAGACAAAGCGGGTGCTGCTTTAGAGGAAGCTTGGGTAGCTGGGGAAGACCCCCCACTGTGAAGCAGAGGATGAAGAAGCGCCAGTGTCAGGAGCCTGCTGGCACAGACTCTGTAATTGATGCAGTGCCCTTACCGCTTCACATCACACAGACACACACACACACACACACACAGACACGCACACACTCTCCTCTCGCGCACTCTACTCATATCACAAAAGCCACACAGAGCACTAACAAGCCACGGCAAACTCCAAAATCCATACACGCTTTGTGATTCCATACACTTATCGCCTCCTTTCTTTGTATCTCTCTGTCTCTCGTCATCTCGCTGTCACTTTTTCACACCCACACCCACACACACACACCCACACACACACACACACACACACACACACACACACACACACACACTCATAGACGTTTACAGTACGTCATCTGGCGTGGGCTTTGCGGTAATCTCTGTCTGGGATCGATGCTCTGTGTTTGCTTAGGGACTGGAGACACACGATCACCACATGTGTCCTGGTAGCGCTGCAGATGACACACCAACGCTCGGCTGTTCATTGAGCTGGAATGATTATGAATTGACACAAAGACCAGTGGTCAATATCTGTGATAAGGGCCATTAGTTTGATCACACTCCGTTTAATGCTGTGTTGTAACTCCCGCTGTCTCTCTGCTGCATTATAAAAATGTGAACGTGTTTTATTTTCACAGTAGTTTTATAAAAGTTTAAGGGCGTTTTTAAATTTATGGACCATGATACACAGCTTGGCCTTCCCTCTTGAAAATAAAAAGGAAGCTTACACAGATATTGGCAGATAAAAGAGCTTATTTAACAGTTATGTTCAGAGGTGTACTGTTTTGCTGCAATGCATTCATTCACAGTAGTAGAGACAATGGCAACCTAGACAAAAATCATCTTTGCAATGTTTCTTGGCCATTCTTGTCAATACTGTAACCTGTGAAAGACCTAATAGATGTATTACAGTGCCACAATAGATGTGCAGTATTAGATGATTGAGGAGAATCGATGCAGAGTAAGAAATAAGAATCAATAGAACAAACACTGGGACCTTCCTCAACTAACATCCAGAGCTGCTTTTCACTCTCTGCTCAACTCCCGAGGACAGCAGAGACTAATAACACTATAAAGAGGAGGACAAACTAGGCATTTCAAAGCATTTCCATGACTGCACTTTGAATTATACCTGTTATTAAAGGCGGTTTAAGGATCATTCAGAGGTTTGAACGGTTCTTCACACACTAATGCATCTACAGTTTAATGCACTATTTGGCTCAAATAGGCCTCTAGAGAGATGTGTTTGCCTTTGCTTCCAAACCATCAGGGTTAACAAGCTGCGGTACCTTTACACATTCTGTATACATTAACGTTGCTGACAAGGATATTCAGTTGTTGATGTTTCTGTATGTATGAGTTAATGAAAGCAGATTGAATATAACACAAATAATCTTTCTTGCTTTAAAACACTTATTAATCATACAAAGCAGAGCTGTGTTGGTATCTCATAATAAAGTCATGACCTTGAGATTCTGATATTCTAATTGGGAAGATCGACGTGTCTGGAACGTCATATCAAGCAGGAAACATGGACGTGTTTGGATTCAGGTGTTGTTATATTATATTGTAAACAGAAGAAGCTGCAGATATGTGGTTTCTACACTGTGAAGCTTCCCTCTATTTAGACAGTAATAGACTGATGATGAAAGCTAGATGGCATCCCATGGAGTGGAACGTGGCATGTCCATGTGTGTTGTGGTTGCCCTGGAAACCCCTGCGGCTAGTGCTGCCCGTTAAGGGTCCTTATAATTGGATCCTCCTTTCATATTATTCACCGAGGTTTCTCCACATCATGACCTCAGCGTCTTCCTCACATCTCACCATGCAGGTGTCAGCCTACCTGACGTGTTCAAAGCCGTCCAAACACGACGCTCGGCTGTGACCGGGGCAGCAGTGGAGGTGAAGGACGGAGGAAGCAGCGATACTGTGTGTGAATGTTAACCTTGAAGTTTCGACAGCTAAATAAAGCTGCAAAAGGAAATGTGTATCTCCTCGTGGTGGAGGAAAACATGCTGCATTTCCCTCTGCCCCAGCAGTCAAAATACTAAAGATGAAGGTCAAAGCAATTGTGTTAACACCATTGCAATCCCCACGCTGAGTCTGTATTTCTGATTTCTCCTCTCTAATAACCAGGCTCTCCAGTCTGAACTCAAGCACGGGCACAGCTTTCTGAAATCCCTGAGGGAGCGGGGGGAGCAGGCAGCAGGCTTCCTAGATGAGGTTGGAGCTGAAGGTTTAGGAGGGGAGGTGGAGGCCCGGCTTGCCCAGCTGGAGGAGCTCGCCGGCGAACTGAGGCAAGAGCACAGTTTTCTGGAGCGGGCATTGCTGCTTACTAAGGAGTTCCTGGAGCGGTACAAGGCTCAGGCCCAGTGGCTGGTGGAGACCAAAGCTTTGCTCAGCACCCCGGTGGAGGCCAAACCTGAGTTGTACCAACGGAGAGCACAGCTAGCTAAGTATAAGGTATGAAATCCCTCCTATATAACAATGTATGGGTATTTACTTAATTGTTTGGAGGCTGCCATCAGTAATTTTGCATATTTGTTGGTTGGAATCCTGACATCTGAGATTTGAGCTTGCATTGTCAGAAAACCAATCCAAGGCAAACATTACAAACTACATTTCCCTAAATGTGCAATGAGACTAATATTTAAATATCTCAATATCATCTAACACAGCTTCAGTAACTAAACACTCTGAGAGTTATTTGATCTATCCCAAAGGGTGCCAAGAATACCATTTGTTGCTCTGTGTCTCCTGTGCCTCAGGCCCTGTTGCAAATGGTTCAGTCCCACGACGGAGCCGTCAGATCAGTGGTGGAGAAGGGAGAAGCACTGCTGTCCTCTGTTCGCTACCAATCCATCAGAGACAAAATGAACAGACTGCAAAATGACTTCAGTGAACTGTGTCACACGGCTATGGTGAGATCCTGTTGTCAGATGGCTGATTCTGGTCTTACAGAGAGTTTAAAAGGTTTTTTCCCTCCATTTAAGCTAGAGATGCTGGGGAAGGAAACTCAATCCAGTGTCAGTCAGATATGATAACACTGCATGGATGGACTTGTATCAGTATCTAACTTCTGTGTATGTTCTTCACTGTATTGTGTCCAGGCCCATGTGGAGAATTTGGAGGCACAGGTGAAGGAACAGGAAGCTTACCACATTGAGCTGCAGGAAGTGGAGCGCTGGCTGCTCCAGATGTCCAGCAGGATGGTCACACCAGACCCCAATGTGGGCAGTAGCCTTGATTCAGCCACTCAGCAGCTGGCCAGGCACAAGGTGAACTGTTATTATTTTCAAGAAGACATTTCATTGTAGGGCTTAAACAACAGCAAAGTCCAAGCACGCTCTCTTAACCGTTGCTGTGTCCTTCGCAGGCAATCATGGAGGAAATAGCGAGATTCGAGGATCGCTTGGCAGGCCTGAAGGAGCGCGGAGACCACCTGGTGCAAGGCTGCAGTGAGCGTGTGCAGAGCAGGCTGAGACAGCAGGTCCAGGCTCACCAGCAAGGCACCAGAGACAGCTACTCTGCCATCTGTAGCACTGCACAGAGAGTGAGTGTGGAGGAGGAGGAGGAAAGCAAAGAGGGAGGGAAGAGGGGGCAGAGAGTGTACTGTACTCTGCGCTTTAAGTTAATTAAACACTGGAATGGATCGAGCATATTAAGCGTTCAATTGCAAAAACTAATAACTGTGTATTATGAAATGGCTGGAATTCAATTTTGTTTTGTTTTTTAAAACATGCATTTCAAGTAACATCAATCAAACTGATGTTGGGTTCAAATAGAATACAAATTTAAATCCAAACTCATCGAAAAAATAGGTTGATTCATAATAGATGTGATTAGATTTTGATCTAAAAGAAAGTGCTTGTTGATTTTTCAAAATGAAATGATGGATCCATGGAGGTACACACCACCTTCATACTAATGTTAATATTCTAACCACCAAGGCCTCCATTTAATCCTCACCCATTCAGACACTTAAGCCCGTCTCTCAAGACAGCCCCGTCCTGCCCACGTGAAGGCTGCGACCAATAAACGCCGCCAAAGCAGAGCTCCACCGCAGCCAAATCCACTAACCCAATCTCCCCGTATTAATCTCACCGTATCCTCCGTCAACTTCTTTTTCCTGCCCGAGCCAAAAAAACTGGTCACACACGACCTCGCCGATCCACCCCCGCTCTGTCATTTTGGGAACCTCGCCTCACCTCACCTCCCAGCACACCGCCCTCCATCCCACCACTTACACATCCACGTCTGGCGTGTTGTGATGCAGTCACACTCTACCAGTACACTGCTGGCTTATCTACAACAGCACCTCCACCTCCTCCTGTGGCTGCCAACTACGTCCCAGCCCAACTCAGCTCTAATATCCTGCCTTCCATTTGCCACCGTGCCAACCTCCTCGCCTTTGCCAACTCCGCCAGGCAGCGAGCCAACACACGTCTGTCGATGACCGCCCACCCCCTCGCGTCCCTCCGCCCCCTTTTTTGTGGGCTCTCATATTAACATTGTCAATCAGACCCTGCTGTTTGGCTCTCCCCTGGAGTGCACGGACGCCTTTGCATTCGACACCTGTCAAGTTCAGCACTGCATAACTGCCGACTTGTCAGGGTTTTATGGTTTTCTGACATCAAGGGGATTTCTTTATTTACTAGAATGGTAGAGTTGATGGTTCTGAGCTTTCTGTGTTTCAGGGCACAATATATAAGTAGCTGCCCTGCGTTTCTTCTCTTCATCATCATTCCACACTTTGTCTTTCCAATCGATGAAGGAGTTTCAGGGCCATAAAATTCAATACTCATTCATGATTCACTATTAAATGGAACAGCAGGATTGCACATGTCAGCGTTCTCTTCATTTCACTGTCTTGTGTGTGCAGGTCTATCAGAGTCTCGACCATGAGCTGCAGAGACACGTGAGTCTGCAGGATACTCTGCAACAGTGCCAGACATGGTTTGCCTCCGTCTCAGTGGAACCAGAGCCTCCCACACATCCTCCCCTCAGCCTGGAGGAGGCGCTGCAGCAGGTCTGTAAAGCCACTACCCCCCCTCCTATTCAAAACAGTTAGGTAATTAGCTGCAACTCAGTGTTCTTTACTTCCTCACAGGTGAAGCAGGAGCGGGCTCTTCAGGAACAGGCCAACACCTACCTCCAGCTCGTCTGCTCAGCCTGCGACCTTGCAGAGCCGAGGGTCAGGGAAACTGCCACTGATATCCAGCAGGTCAAACTTCAGGTCAGTTAGTTACAGCCTGGAGGTAATGCGTCAACAACTTTCATTAGATTTCTTTTCCACTCATTCATGGCAATTTTGGCAAGTTCAATGGTCAGTTATTGATCTGTTGGGGTCGTAACCTCTTTTCCAGTTATCAATTAAGCAACTCTTGTGAAAGCCTGTTGTTTTTGTTTGGTTTTGTCTAGACTGAGGACCGTATGCTGCTTTGTGAGGAGGTGGCTGACAGTTGGAGAGACATTGAGGAGCAGAAGGCAGATCTGAGGATCCAGCTGAGAGAGACGGAGCAGCAGTTTCAGAACCTCACAAGGAGACCCGCAGAGCTAGAACCCAAGATTGCACAGAATCAGCTGGATAAGGCACAGGTCAGTAGTTACACCAACACATGAAATACCTACTTTACTCTTCAGAGAGAGTATTATGTATATATATGCACATTCTCATAACTATATGATTCTGCACTATTTCCCCTTCAGGAGTTCCTTCTGCAGATTAGAGAGAGACAATCTGAGGTAAACCGATTGAGTGAGGCCGTCGGTCGGCTTACGGGGGGACGGGACTCCCCTGCACTGGAGGACATTGGGAGGCTGAGGAAGGGCTGGTTACAACTGAGCCAGAGGGCAGAAGAGCTGGAGGCTCAGCGAGGGGAGGACATGCAGCGGAGTGGGGAGTACCAGGAGAGCGTTGTGGCTGTGGAGGAACTCTTCCACCAAGTCTCCAGGGAGTGGGACTACCTCGCCAGGTATCAGCCTTTCCTGTCAAGGTTTTTATAATAAACACGGTTTACGGTTTTACGCAGTGTAATTCTGACAGCACCCAAACTCTCTCTGTGTGTACACAGGGCGGACACTGAGAGCACGAGCGAGCATCTGGAGGCACTAAGGAAGCTCTCTTGTGACCTGGAGGAGCAGAGAGGAACTCTAGAAGAGTTGAAGGATCAGAAACACGCCGTCCTCCCTCGGCTTAGCCTGCTTGACAAGGAGCTGGTCAAGCAACAGGTAAAGCTCTGTCTTAACACAAATTCTGCATCATGGTGGTTTGTCTTATTGAAAATGAGTGATGATTATTAGAAAAAACTCTTTAAACTCTTATTCTCTGTGTTTCCCTTTTCCCTAGGTGGGACACCTGGAGCAGCGCTGGTCCCAGCTCGAATCCCTGATTCAGCAGAAGATCCAGGATTCAGCACAGACTCTGGAGGATCTGGCGAGAGTGCAAACCCAATTGAGGGATGCCCGAGAATGGGTGGAGGAGCAACGACCGGCTCTTACTTCTGCATTAAAAAGCAGCCCACCTCCAGATCTGGCCCAGAGCTTCCTGTTTGACCATCTGAGCGTGTGCGTGGAACTGGAGGCACGTCAGCAGCTGCTGGGTCAGGCAGTGAGTGAGGCCCAGGCTGTAGCTTCCAGACTCGGGCTGAGTGAGAAGAGATGCCTGCAGGAGCTCGTTGAACAGGCCCAGACTGAGGTGGACTCCCTGGGAGCTCGGGTTGCCCAAAGGAGGAAGTACCTTAGTAAGGTAGTTGGATTTTTCTTCTGATCTGGTAGCCAGGTAAAAATAATTGGTCTGTGGATAGAAGTAGGAGTAGCTCATGCTGTTACTGATTCAATGTTTTATTACCACACGGTCCTGATATTTGTTTTTCAAGCTGTGTGTGTGTTTTATTATTCTTCGGTAGGCCTTTACAGAGAGGACCCAGTTCCTTCACGGCCTGGGGAGAGCTCTGTCTTGGGTACAGCAACAGGAGAGGAAGGCTCTGATAGACGACCACATCGCACTCCTCCCCGAAGACCTGGCTAAACAGGTCGCTTCTTGTCGGGGGGTCCAAAGTGGCTTACGAACTTACCAAAGGGAACTGGCATCTCTGTGGCTACAAGGGCGAGAGCTGGAGAGAGATGCTACTGACAAAGAGAGAGCAGAAACCCTGGCGAAACTTGAGGACTTACAGGCGGTCTTTGAGAATGCCTTACAGAGGACCACCCAGCGTCTGACAGACTTGGAGAAAGCCTTGACATCCAGGAAGTATTTTCAGGTTGACCTGGATAAGACTTGCCATTGGTTGCGGCGAGCAGACGCCATTACGTTCCCTGAAATCAATTTAAGCAACTTAGAGGATACCTCTGAGTTGCAAACGCCGTTAACTAACTTTCAGAATGTACTGGAACAAGCTTCAGAGTACGAAAACCTGCTCCTTATCGTCCAAAGAATAGGCCAGGAGATCCTCCCCACTCTGAATGAGATCGACCACTGCTACCTTGACGAGAGGCTCAACGCCTTGCCTCAGCAGTATAACAACATCCTAGCTCTAGCCAAAGAGAAGAAAGATCGAGTCCAACAAATCATCCTGGAGAGAAAAGAGTTTAGCACTTTCTTTGAAATTACACGTAATGCACTTGAGGAGCTTCAGGAGCAATATGACAATCTGGAGAAACAGACTATCAGTGTTAGCGAGAAGGAAGTTGTTCGTCTAAATAACGAGTACAGAATTATCCAGGAAAGTTTATTCCATATTAGTCCCGCAGTGAGAGAGCTTAATGGGAAAAATGAGGGGTTTCTCTGCAGGGGACAGCAATACAGAGCTGAGGAGACACAACAGCTGGTGAACCTCCAATACACACTGAGAAGGAGGAACGATCGGAAAATCAAACTCTTGGATGATTCTTTGAAAAGAGTCGCAGAGCTTGAGAGAATAGAAGCAAAGTTGGATTCCGATTTGAAGTCTGTGAAGGAGAAGCTGGACGGACTCAAGTCAGACAAAAAACTGGGTGCCATGGATAAAATCACAAGTCTTTATTTGCTGCTTCAAAGTCTGGATTGTGTCGTATCAGAGGCTCTAGAATGTAACCAGCAAATTAAAAGCCTCAATCTGAACTTTGACCCCGCTGCCGTTGAGGGAAATACATCAAGGCAAGAATCATTGCAGGCTTTACGAGTTGAAATTAAATGTTTTATCACAGAAAGCGAAAAGGACATCACAAATTATGACGAATTTGCAAGAGAGGTTGAGAAAATGTCAGAATGGTTGAGAAACATGAAGGGCAGTTTAGAGAGTCCTTTGACCCTTGCGGAGGTCAGTTTGGAGAAGGTGCAAGAGGAAGTGAGGAGACTGAAAATCACAGAAGAGGAAGTGAGGAGTAGACTGAGGGTAGCAGATGCCCTAGGTGGCAGAGAAAAGCAAAGGCTTGACGGTAGAAAGCAAACACCTCCAGCACTCGCAGAGGAGAAGATGCAGGAGTTGGCAAAGCTGGGATCAGAAGTTCAACAGAGAATCAGCACAAAACAGGTGTGTGTGATTTACTGTTATTGGTTCAAAGTTTAAATAGTTTCATCTGTAGATCATCAGTGGATTTAATCTACTGTCTATTATTCTCTAGTTCCTGATTTAAGCCTGTAAATATTGATTATTTATTAAGGGTACTATCAATATCACTTGGCATTAAGAGACACTTTGACCGTCCACATAATGGGTCCCTGAGACCCCGCGTCCTCATATGTGGACATTACATTTTTCCTTCCCTAATGCTTATACATACTTGTGCTTAACTTAAACCTGTTGTCCTCATGAATGGACATGTTTCACTGCCCCATATTGTTATACATGTGCTGGAGATTTAAGTTTTTACACTTTATCCTCATAAATGTTATTGCCTTCTTCTAGCTGGCTGTGGATGAAGCACTGTCCCTTGTCCAGAAGCAGCACTTATCTCAGCAGTCCACCCAGACGTGGCTGGACTGTGCCGGGGCTTTGCTCCAGAGGGCCAACCTGGGGGTGGAACTTGAGGTCCAGACAGACTGTGTCCGGGACCTGGATGGAATTCTGTCCCAGGAACAGAGTTTTACCGCAGCATCAGAGGAGCTGGGGACTTTGGAGCCTCTGCTGGAGCATTACATGGAGCCAAGAGCAACGAGTAAACTCAGAGAAGAATCAAAAGCGATGCATTCGAGAAACAAAGACATCAAACAACAACTGGATGCTTACAGAGAACGTCTGCAGAGGTGTGTGTTTGCATTTTTACACGTCCTGTATATGTGGTGACATGTCTGTGATATGGCTTTTTGGTGTCTTTTCTCAGATGTGTGGCTCTGTGGACCACCTTCCAGCATGAGAGAGAGACTTTGGTTAGACAGATGAATGAGGCAGAAGGCAGGATGGCCATGTTCTCCACAGTGAAAGCAGCAAGTATTCAGCAGGCAGAGGACAAGTGTCAGAGATACAAGGTAAGAAATCGACAGGCAGAACAATCCTGTGTATCTATTGTCATCTTTCGGGCTTGTTTAAACATGTTCTCCTCTCATTTTCTCCTCTGTCTTTTTCCTCTGGCTACAGTGTCTGGTGGCTCATGTTGATATGATGGAGGTCTCTCTGAATGCTTTGAGAGAGAACGCGGCAGAGTTAGAGCAGCTCATCTCTGAGTCGAGCAAAGCTGCCGTCAGCCACTCTGTGTCGTCACTATGGCAACGTTGGACCAGGCTCCGCAGTGTAGCCCAAGCCCAGGAGAGGGCACTGGAGGACACTGCAAGGGATTGGAGGAACTTCACTGAGAAGGTATAAGAAGATTGATTATCTATATTGTTGCCTCATCTGTATTGTTGATGTGTGTGTGCATCCATAGTGTGTGTTTGTTCATGCATGCTTACAATGTACTAGTGACAAAGCTGTATGTATTGACTTAACGTTAAAAGCTGATTGTTATGGCCATTGATGAAAGTGTTAAAACGTATGTTGATGTGATGTAACTCCAGGCTTGAGGCCAGTTGTAGGCTCAGTGTGTGTGAAACATTTGCCAACCCTCAGGCCCATGCCAAGCGTAAAAAGCATCGGCTTTCAAGTTCACTAGGATTCCCATAAACCACTGCTTCCTAAAGGGAAATGAGGTCAAACTGTAGGAAATGGTCACTTCCTTCCATGTGGCACATTCCTGTTGTTCCCTGGGCTTCTGTGTGTCCATTGTGCCACTGTGCATGATGTCATCCTCCAGTCTCTCGACACTGGTGTTTGTCTTGGACTCTGACAGGGAATTCAGTAAACTAAAGATAGAATGAATTATGAATGAAACACGTGCAACATTACAACTTCCTTAGTGTAAATATTTTCAGTCTTTGTGATCGATCTCATTTAACTGATTCCATCACATTCTGTTAAGATGTTTGCTCATGACACGGTGCATCTCTGGGATTGATTCCCTTCATTAGCATAATGACATTCTAATGATAGCTGTCGATCAAACAGACTTGCTTAGGTGCTCAGACATCACAGATATAATTGCCTAACGGAGCAATCAGCCTGTCTCTCTTGGGTTATCAGGCATCTGTTACCCATATACTTGTGCTGTAACCTGATTCTGAGTCCTCGTCTCTAAATTGTCTCCGTTCCTCAGATGGAGAAAGTACGGTCTGTATCCAAAGACCTCCATGGCCGTGTCCCCGACAGCACAGTGGAGAAAGCAGCGACTAGGGCGGCTCTTCAGAGTCTCCTGGAATACCATGACTCCTTCAGCTCGGAGGTGGAGAGAGAGCAGTCCATCCTGGCCCTGCTGGTGCAGCACACTCGCATCCTCAGAGGAGAGGAGGTGGGGGACGAGCAGATGGAAAGGAAGACAGAGAATGGACATGAGGAGACGCTATATTTACAAGACATCGGAAGCATTCAGGAGCAATATGACTGGTACGCTGCCCCATACTGCGGCTACTCTCTTACCCCAAAACTGAAATCATATAACCGCATTATGTCTCTAACTACAGAATATCTTGTTAAGTTTTTGATCACTTGCACCAGTTAGAAGAAGAACCTTTACAGGGCCACATCACATGAGTACTGACAACACTCCGGTTGCCAGTTCATGTTTGATATAGGACTGGAAACTTGACATTATCATCCCAGATGGGACTCGAACCCACAATCCCTGGCTTAGGAGGCCAGTGCCTTATCCATTAGGCCACTGGGACGCCGAAGCCCTCAAAACCGATCAAGCATGCTTTCTCGCCCATGACTTGTGCTTTATATCGGCAGTTATGAACAGGTCAGAAAGTACTAGTGGTCATTTCCTAACTCTGCGTCCTTTTCCAGCCTTGTTTTGCGGGTGCGGACCAGCAGGACTCAGGTACAAGAGGAACTGAGGGAGAGAGAAGAGGTGGAGAAGGAGCTGGGCTTGGTCAAAGGCTGGATCCAAGACACTCGTGGCTTACTCCTGAGTCCCTCTGCAGACCTGGATTCGCTGTTGCAAGAGCTCGAGGTGAGACACACGTACACACAAATACTGCTTCCACTACCTGCAGAACCGTAGAATCTTGGACTTGTTTAAGGATCAAGGGTCATTTCATACAAGGGTCTGTATCTGTGTGTGTGTGTGTTGTAGACTGCACACGGGGAGGTTATCAGCCGACGCCAGAGTGTGGAGCGTATGACAGAACTGCAGCAGTCCAAATACCAGGACCTCCAAGCTGGTCTGCCCTCTGAGCTCAGCATGCAGCTGGCTGAGGTGGCTCTTGCTCTGGGCTCTGCTGAGGACCAGGCAAGCTCTCCTCGCTACATGGCACATTATATGAAACAGTCTTCATAGTGTTAGTTTTGGACAGCACTTTGATTCTTTCTTATGTCCGCTTTAGGTTCAGGCCAGAGAGAGGGAGGTGCAGCAGACCAGAGATGTAAAAGAAGACTTCAGCTCCAGACTCCAGGACATCGAGGGGAAGCTGAAGACCATTGCACTGAAATTGGAAGACAAGGCTACTGACCTGGAGGAGGCCAAAGAAGAGACCAAAGTAATCAACCAGACAGATTGACTAATTAATAAGCAATTAACCCCTTTTGAGATGGCTATTCATTTTGCAGATGTGGAGGTTAATGACTGTGTGAGAGTTGGAATGGCATGAGCTGAATTCTGCCCTCAACAATGACCCAGATTTCTGAGGAGTATTCCAGATGGGAAACTGACCCCCTTCCCTTCTGTTCTACTCCATCTTACTCCAACTCTTTCTACTTTCTTCCCTCCCTCTCCTACCCATCAGTGTTTAGAGACCCCCATAGGATGCGGTGTGTTTAGTAGAGACATCATCAGTACAAAAAGACAGAGACATCCACCAGGGATGTTTACCCCTCACTTCATCTCCCCACATTCTTTGTTGTTACTTCTTCCCTCCTCCTCCTCCTCCCTTCTCCATTTTGTCTCATCTTCTCACCCTCTGCTTTCGTCTTTTCACCTCTCCAGAGCCTTTGTGAGGAGTGTGAATGCTGTGGCCGCGCTCTGGCCGAGTTAGGAATAGCAGTGCAGGAGTTTGGGGAGCAGAACCCTCTGTTGTGCAAGCAGCTGGGCGACGCCGTGGCCAAACTGGCTGAGGTGCAGCGCCACACCACACAGCAGGCCCAGGACAGATCCAACATGCTGAAGAAGGTAACACACCGATCATTGTCCATCATAGTCATGTAGTGGTTTCTCACAGTTTCGAAAGCTCCACGTCAATTATCTGTTTCTTTTTTCTACATCTGTCTATTGTGAGCAGGCAGAGAGACAAGTGGAGGAATATAAGGGGATGAAGGCGTTCATTTTGGGCTGGACAGAGAAGGCGGAGGCTCTTGTGAACGGTAATATCAACTGGAGCTCCGCATCCCAGCTGCAGGAGCAAATCAGAACACACCAGGTGAGTCAAAATGAATCTCAGAGCAGTCTGAAAGTTGAAAAACAATGGACTGACTTTTGTATAATATATGTAGTTATGTTACTTTACTATTATTACATGTAGTAGTAATATATGTACTTTCTGTATTTGACATATAATGTTAACATTTATTTTGATATTCAACAAAGCTTTATTTATTATATTTAACCCACATAAAATGGAGATACACCATTTGTTCCAGCTAATAACATACAGACACTCAGACACATGTGCCATGCACTCTACTGTATGTTGACTGACCCTAATTAGTATAATTGCCCTCAGCTGAAGGCTCAGCTATTTCACTGGAAATGTATGTTCCTATGGTAACAGGCGCTACTGCGGGAGTGTCGGGGTCTCCATGGCGACTTGGAGGCTATGGGTGAGAGGGAGGAGCAGCTGGGTGAAGTGTTACAGACGCAGGGGTGGAGCCAACAGGTGAAACACCTCAGCAGACGCACTGAGGAGCTGCAGCAAAGTGCAAAGACACGCCTCCAGTGTCTGCAGGATGCAGCGAAGGTAAACGTGCTCTCCGATGGCTCAGTCAGACGAGCACTACGCAAATCAGACATCGACCGTACGTTACCACTGAATGTCAAGGCAGTGAGATCAAATCAATCTTGTTAAAGTGCTTCACATTTGCCTTCCTTTTATCTGTCTTATTCCTGTCCCTCTTTAGGACATGCTGTCTCTTGAAGCAGAAGTCAAGAACCTCCATACTGCTGTAGACCAGATTCAGGTCACACTCGCCTCCCCTGACCTTAACAGGCTCAGCCTCAGGGAGCAGCTCACACACAGACAGGTAAACACATGCAAACACACACACACACACACACACACACACACACCCGCACATGCACTCCTCACTTCCAGCTGAATCCCAGTGGACTTCAAATGAATTCAAAATGCTTTATGGCGTCATTACAAACCCCCCCTAATGGTGTTCATTCGTCTTCATCCCTCCAAAAGCGCCTGTTGGTGGAGATGGAAGGCTTCAAGCAGCAGGTGGCGGCAGTACAGCAGTGTCAGAGCGCCCTCCGGCTACCAGAAGAGGTAGTAGCCAGTCTGCCTATTTGCCGCACAGCCCAGACTTTGCAGCTGGAGGTCAGCCAACTGCAACACACCACTATCCAGCAGTGCAACATCCTACAGGTAGGGGGCACTCATCTCTGCACCAACGTGATACAGTATCTGCACCCTTTACACAGCTAATACCTCAACACATTCCGTACAGTGTTGCACCGCAGTGTATCGTCCAATTTGTCTGACCACCAGCAAATGGTGAAATTCAATAGTTCACAGCTGCTTAACACCAGCACAGCTCTGTAGGAGATCATTCACTTGTGTAGTTGTATTTTAACTTTCAGGATTAAGTGCCCTGTCTGGTGATGTTTGGGTTTACTTTAGGCTCCGTCTAATCAGTACAGTCTTCTAATCTGTTGGTTCAGGGTTGAGTTTACATTTAAGCTCATTTTAGTGAAGATTAGTCTTAGTCTTTAGGGGAAGAAAGAATTGGCTACCTGGGGGACAAAAGGTTAAAGTGTCTGAGACTTCTGAATAGAAAACGCCATGTCTATCTAGCAAGATTTGAAATAAGTAAAAACTGTATGCTTGTAGTTATGTGTTCCAGGCTCCTGTTAAAGTCTTATTCAATCTGCTTATATGTGTATTATTATTTTGAATGCAATGAGCAAAATATTCAGAATACTGTCATGTTTACACCAAATTACAAATGCTCAAAATTAACAGCAAAGGTTGTTTGCATTCCATATTGCTCCACTTTCAACATGTGTCAGATGACTCATTTCAATGAGAAACTGAATTAAAGCCCCAGGTTGTAATACATCCCCCCAGTGCCCTTGAGCAAGACACTGAAACCCTACTAGCTCCCTGGGGTGCTGTTCTCTAGCTAACCTTGCCCTTTTTGCCTTGGAAAAGATTTCCCCACAGACAACATATATCACAGTCTCTGATGGTTTAACAATGGATCCAGCTTCAGCCTTTCCATGTTATGTTTCCCGATTCCCAGGAGGCCGTGGTGCAGTACGAGCAGTATGAACAGGAAGTGAAGAACCTCCAGAGATTGATAGAAGAAGCCCATCGCATCATTCAAGACCGGCCTGTCTCCACCACTAACATACAGGAACTACAGGCCCAGATTCACCACCATGAGGTAAGAGAGAGAGGAACCACACAGTATTACTGAGTTCATAGAGAGAGGAATTCCCCTTATGTCCAAATGGGACCGTTTACGTTATATAAAAGATAGAATATTTATGGTATTCAGATCAAGCAACAGCAGCACATTCCTCCTTTATCTGATGGTGCATTCTGCATAGAGATGAGCCTTCAGTTTGACGCAGTGTAGTTATTAAAGCTTTGTTCCTCTGCTGTTTGATCTCCCATGCAGAGGAAAAGAAGCGGCTGCAGAAAATATTATTCAGATCTCTGCACAACCAGCGCATCTCACTATATCCCTGTGTGTATGTGTGTGTGTCAGATGATTATAGATAGAATAGTTACTTTATAAATAGTACAGATAGTTCCTCAGTTTCCCTCTGTAATGTTGAACTCTTCATCTCTGCAGAGCGGTTTGGCCTGGCAGTGTGTTTATGTCTGTGTTGGGTCTCTAAGCTACGCAGATAACTGCAACTCCACTGGCCCAGTTAGTCACATGACCTGATTATTAGTGCATCGACCATCTGCGGGACAGAGGGAGTGAAAGGAGGAGGGGAGAGGGAGGGAGGGAGGGAGGGAGGGAGGGAGGGAGGAGGAGCTGGACCAGGCCGGCTGGCCCATACCATAGCTGTAATTTGACACC
Organism: Genypterus blacodes; assembly: GCF_046128005.1. Taxonomy (NCBI): domain Eukaryota; kingdom Metazoa; phylum Chordata; class Actinopteri; order Ophidiiformes; family Ophidiidae; genus Genypterus; species Genypterus blacodes. The sequence continues at coordinate 3,338,282 of NW_027466876.1, forward strand.
ATCTCTGTCATTCTTCCTCCTAACGCTCCCCCCCCTCTCCCTCCTCCCGGCTCTCTTTTGTGAAAAGGAATCTGAGGATTGGTGGTGGAGGGATGTGGCCGGCAAGGGGGAGGGCAGGCGATGAGATCACTTCCTGTTTTGCCTTAGCCATTGTGTATGTGTGTGTGTGTCTGTGTAAGAGGGAGTGTCTTAGGGATTTTGAACTGTCTCTGTGAGGGTCTCTCTCTCTCTGTATGTCTCTCTCTCTCTCTCTCTCTCAACCAAACATCCTGTCTGTGAGGTTCACCGCCGCGCTTAGTCACCCGCCTCTGTGCTGCTCCGATTGGCTTGGAGACATAGGAAGCAGAGAGAAAGAGAGAGAGAGCGCGAGAGAGAGTGTATGTGTGTCACAGAGAGAGAGAGAGAGAGAGAGAGAGAGGCAATGCTATTCTCTCCCTCTGCTTACACACACTCTCTGAAAGCGAGAGACTGGGAAGAGAAGAGAATGTGTAAGCTCCGCTCACTCCTCTCACACCGGCATAACATTCATCGCTGAACTGACTCATCAGACTTCACTGCCTTCCTGTATTCAGGAACCTATTTAACCAGAGAATACTGAAACCTCTGTTGTGGACTGACACACACTCTCCTGACCCTGGCGGCGGTGTTGTTGTTTTTCTTGTGGGGTATGTTTTGACAGGAGCTGGCCCAGAAGATCCGTGGCTACCAGGAGCAGATCGCCTCGCTCCACTCCAAGTGCAAGATGCTGACGGTGAAGGCCAAACACGCCACCATGCTGCTGACGGTCAGCGAGGTGGAGGGCCTCTCGGACGGCATGGACGAGCTGAGCGACGACGAGCTGCCCAACGCTGCGGTGACCGCCACCAACGGCACCGGCAAGCAGCTTCCAGCGCACCCCTCTGTCGTCATGGTGAGTGGGAAAAGCTCGACGAACACACACACCCACACCCACTTCCTCACACACATGCTGCACGGCTTTACTGTATGTCTGCGGCTTGCGTTTGTGTATACAGTACGTGTTCACACCCTTATTTCTTCTTCTTCTCTGGTTCTCAAAGTGCACTTTTTTCATACATAATAAGGAGTTGTGAGGCTTTAACATCCAACTCTTTCATGGTGTGTGAAAGTGAAGCAGTGAAAGACCCAAGCCAAGGTCCAGCTTGTCATTTTAAGTATGTGTAACTAAACTTTATTTACGTTGCTGCTTACATAGACAAAGGTCACAAAGAGCTCCAGAGGCAAATAAATGACAGGAAGGAGGCTAACAACAGGAGCTGGGACGCCATTCCACAATTTGTAGGCTTATAGTCTCAGAATCTGCCTCCTGATTTCTTGCTGGTGCTCAGAAATAACCGAAGCACCTCACACACACCTCTATGGTGCTATTCTGGATGTGTCATGCTGTGTGTATCTGCCACGACTCTGCTGACAGTATTCAGCCGCTATTTCTGTCAGCCGCATCAGTTGGATTTGCTTTATATTAACCCAAATCTGTCCCGACTGCTGCTGCACAAACGTCAGCGCCGGCTTGATCATTCGCCATGTGTGGTCTTTGCATCTCTCGCTTTCTGTCTCCGTCTCTGTCGCAGCCGTTTGTGCTGTGTTCGGTCTCAGCAGGCCAGGAAACAGGATATTAGGTGTGTGAGCAGCCCGAGAAAAGTTTGTGCGCGCGTGTGGTATAAATAGTGTGCAAGGACTGCTGCAACCCTCCGTTTGTTATCATTTCACATAGTTTGCATTTTGTCGTCGTTCCCGCATTGTTTTGCCATTTGCTGCTCAGGTTCTGTTTCATCTCCACTGTGTTAAAAAACGCTGAGTTTCCTTCTTTGCCGGTGCTGTTCGTTGCCTTGCGTTGCATCATAAAACCCGGGAAAAACCCGGCCCAGGACCAGAATATAACAAGCTCCCTAAGTTAGTGGGCCACGTCCTGCGTCGGCTGCCAGAAAGCGGCTCAGTAGGGTTTGGCTCACATTTCCACTCTGCCTCTCTGCCGAAGCACGCAGCACTCAGACAACTGTGCTACTGCAGGGACGGACAGCTGCTGAACTCCCAGATACTGTGAGCGTTACAAGATCACGAGATGATGTTCAAATATCTCAAAATGTGGGATTGGAGTAGAAGAAAGTCTGTCTCGTACTGAAGCTCTACTGTGTCTGCGTGCGGTTACAAGCAGCCTGTCTGTGTGTATTTCCTGTGTGTGTGATTTTCAGCTTCCTGGTGAAGACCATTTCTTTCCCTTGATGTCTCCCTGTAAGTCCTTGTGGGTCGATCAGTGGACTCCATTTGTTTTTCGCAGTAGCAATGCAAACAGGATTATGTCTCTGCGACGCTGCGCTCCAGCTAAAGCTTTGCTGTGTTTTATGTCTGTGGCTGTAATGTGATCTAATGTCTCTCCTCTCTCTGCCTTATTTGATTACTCTGTGTCTAATTAAGCAGCAATGTGCTCACTCGCTTAAACCTGCACAACTCCCTCTATTAATGTTTACCCTCTTCCCCCTACTCTTCTTCTCTCTCACCCCCTTTTCTCTCTCTGTCTCTTCACTCCTTTCATCTGGGGGGTTTTTCTGTCCGCCCACCTCCCTTGTCCTCCACCTGCTTCTTTGATGTGCGCGTTTGATGTGCGCCGCGTTCCCGTGCGTGCGTGTGTTCGTGTGCGTGTGGTAAGATGACGGCGGGCCGCTGCCACACACTCCTCTCCCCCGTGACGGAGGAGTCAGGGGAGGAGGGCACCAACAGCGAGGTCTCCTCTCCCCCTGCCTGCCGCTCTCCCTCCCCAGGGGCTAACACTGACGCTACTCTTAACCAGGTACTGCAAACCCCAACCTTGGTACCCCCCAAAACCCACATCACTGCCTGACCTGAACCCCCTCCTCCTCTGCCTGCCTTCACTCTTCCATCATCACTGCTCATTTTACATTTAACCACATTTCAACAAAATCTGCCATTGGTTTGAACTCCAATGACAGTGAATATAATATAAGTTTGTAGATAACTTGAGGGGCGTCTTTTGCAGTGTGCCACATTCTTTCCTGACCTTTCTACCATTAACTCCTTCACTCCTGCCACCAAACCATGGCCTCCCCACTGTCGCCCGCATCAGCACAGCCTCTCCAGAATCCACAATCCCTCATTCCCACACGGGGCCAAACACTTTAAACCACGGGAGAGCGGCTGTGCCTCCCCTGCTTTCCCTGCTCCTATCAGCATATATTTGCAGATTTACTTTGCTGTTGCCGATTTGTTTATGTGTCGCTTTTCTCTCAGGTTCTGTTCCATTTCACACAACATAGCCACGTTAGCATAACATAGCAATTCAGCAGGTGTTTGGTTTGTGGAATTATAAATCTGATTGTGAAAGGTAAATATAATAAAGGTGGGGCTGACAGACACGTAGTAGAGAAGAAACGCAAGTCACAAAAGTCATGTGATCATCCACGCACCTAAGTGAAGTACTGTTGTTGTCCGGCAGGGTCGAGCCGGCCTGAGCCGAGCGCCCCTCCAGGAGCTGTATGATCCCTCTATGGAGGCCAGCACTGCTAATCTGGATGACCTACAGCGATCCTGGGAAACACTCAAAAACGTGGTAAGTCACACCATCAAATGAGAAGAACAAGAGTTCTGTAGTTATATTGCAGCTGAAAAATCTCCTGTAGCAAAATAACATGGTGCATGTATAGACTGTAAATATAATCGGCAACCCTGAATTTCAGGAAACATCCTAGTCCAACACAGGGAGAATATTCTATATCCTCTAAGTAACTGTATGGACTGATTTTACAAGCTAAATGTTTCTACCAGGAGTGGGGTTCGAACCCACGAGGACATGTGTCCATTGGATCTTAAGTCCAACGCCTTAACCACTCGGCCATCCTGGTCACATGAGAACTGGCAATGTGAATCACGTTCAGACAACATGAGCAGACATTTAAATGACAGCCACAAAACATAAAGTACAACCTCTAAATAATAAAGCATTTATCTCATACTCACCGCTCCAGATCAGCGAGAAGCAGAAGAGTCTTTACGAGGCTTTGGAGCGCCAGCAGCATTATCAGGAATCCCTCCAGTCCATTTCCACCAAGATGGAATCTATCGAGACATCGCTCAATGAGGGGCTGGAGCCCAACAAGAGCCCCGAGAGCCAAATGGCTGCACACCAGGTGAGGGAGTGGAGTGCAGATAGAGTGTGTATGGAGGTGTCGTTGGGAGGTGGTGGTTCATGCATGTGTGTATGTGTGAGGTGGAGATGGAAAGAGAGACAACAAGAGGTCTCACGGGGAATAAACAATGACGACAAAAGACGAGGCTGCTCGGGAGAAACAAAGAATGATTGAGGGGTTTAATATTGCACTCTGCACTGGCTGTTGCTATGCCAACTTCACAGCTTCGGACTCAGAGTTCCTTTTTGTGACACTACCCCCCGGCAATTTGGTCAAACCCTCTTAGTCTGCTTTCTCGCCTTGGCCTCGTCTTTTCACACTCCTCTTTCTTCCTCTGCTCTAACAACCTCTATTGTATTTATCATTTTATTTCTCTACATCCTCGCCCTCGTCCAGGCTCTGATGGATGAGATCATGATGCTGCAGGATGAGATTGGGGACCTGCAGACGTGTTTTTCCGAGGAGCTGCTGGTCGAAGGCCTCACAGACGGCGACGTGGAATCGGCAGACCAGCTGGCTCTCCAGTCCACCCTCACCGTGCTGGGAGAGAGGATGGCAACCATCCGCATGAAGGCGTCCGGGAAACGCCAGTTGCTCGAGGTCGGCACCCAAAACAGATCAAATCCCATCAAACCCCCTCTCAGCCGTTGTCTACAACTCACAGAATCTAACGCACCTTTCACTCTGACCGCTGCAGGAGAGACTGAGCGAGCAGCTGGAGGAGCAGCGTCAGGAGCAGGCGCTGCAGCGGTACCACATTGAGGCCGAGGAGCTGGACCACTGGCTGCTCAGCACTCGCGCCACGCTGAGCTCCGCCCTTCAGCTCCAGAGTGAAGACATGGACATGGAGGAGCAGCTCATGGACTGTCAGGTGAGCGTTTACGCCGCTAATGATGTCATCAAAGTGAGCCATGGCTGGAGACATTTACTGTAGTACTGTTATTACCATCTAGGGTAAAACTGCCCCCCTGCCGATGTAGTTACCATGGTAATGCTGCTTTTCTCTGTCGGATAATAAACATCCGCCGCGTCATTGGAAAAAGGCTTTGGGTTATCAGAGCAAGTATCAAAGTACACCTGGATCGATAAAGCTTTAAAAGCAAACAAACTGCCCTGGGTAAAGGAATGTGGACAAACAAAACAGATGGCAATTGTTTGAACACCCCACCGTGCTCCTCAGCAGTAATTATTATTGTTCTGTGGCTCAGGCAAAACTGTGTGAAGTACATTTGAAGCAGCTGGGAGACAATAAGCTGATTATAGCTTGCATACGGCTCGTGGGGAGCTCAGGTCCAAAGGTCTGGTCAATGCGGATCCTGGTCTCCGGGGGTGTAAACACTTCATGCATAACCACCATTCACACCTCAACCTACTGAAGTGTAGGTCCACTGCAAGGGGAAAGGAATAATATGAGGGGGGAAGGGAGGGGAAGGAGAAGACGTGTCGGAATAGGAGAAGCTGGAGCTGTGGAAAGAGCGGACAAGTTCCCTCAAAGTGACACCGTGGCAGCTCTGAATAGAAGGAAAAAGAATTTAAAGGGAGGATTGTCAGGGGAAAAAAAATCTCCCCATCTTTGCCAATGGGCGTTGTATCAGTGTGTGAGAGGAGAGGGTACAACCTTAATCCCCCTCTTGTCCACTCGTCTGCATTGTTGCCACTTTTCACACAGCGTGGGACATGAAATGGGAGGTTCCGCTCTTCTTTCTTTACTTTTGTGAAGAAATGGAAGAGAAGGAAGAGAAGAGCGATTGGTTGTTGTGTTGAAAAGCATCTGAAGGGTAGAAGAAGAGTATAAGAATAAATGAAATTGTGAGTGGAGCTAAGAAATGAGAGTGAGAGAGAGACCTGAGAGACTAGGCATGGTGGGGAAGTTTACGTGTTTCATTATAACTTTACCTAAACTGAGCTTGATTGATTGAAAACTCACCTGTTCTGATCTGCTTTTTGCCCTTCCAGAACATGCTGTTTGAGATCGAACACAAGGTGTCGTATCTGTCCGAGCTGTCGGTCCACAGCGAGAGCTTGCTGCTGGAGGGTCGTGCCGAAACCAAAGGAGAGGCAGAGCAGCTCACCTTCAAGCTCCACTCGCTGAAGGACAGCCTGCTGGAGCTGCAGAGGATGCTGCAGGACAAACAGGTCGACATACAGGTGAGATAAGAACTTTTGATTTACATTTGATTTCTCCAACAGTCATCTTTTCCACACCCTCCCCCCCCCCTTTTCTCTCTCTGTCTCTCTCTCTCTCTGTTTGTCTGCCTGTTGTGCTGTGCTGCTTATTTGCTGCATTTAGCGTCAGCATCAATGGTAGTATTGTGCAAATACTAAAGGTCATGTGAGCCTCCTTCATAAAAGTCCACTGTTTCCAACACTGAACAAGAGCCTGTGTGTCTCACAAAGGGCCTCAGACCGCAGACAAAAGGATGCTACCTCATCACATGCTGACACTAAATGCACAACACCAGGTGTCTCTCTGAGGACACATAATAGTTTGACATTGTGACTTTGTGGGGGGGTTTCTCACGTGGAATAAACAACTTTTTAAACCTCAATATCCACTGACAATGACGTCCAGTGGCAATCATTTCTGCACTGTGGAACACCCGAGACTTCCATAAATGAGGATTCATCCCAAACACATTGAAATATACTTAATTTGACTGTAATTGTTGTTTAAAGTACAATTGATGTTTTGGATGCGTATCATTTCGCCTCATTTCCATAGAAACATGAGTGCGTAACGCCTTGTGATCCCTACAAATGTCACTTAGTAATGACAGCAGTGATTATTCAGCAGCATTGTTCCCTCAGTCACCTCTCATCCCTGACATTCCTCCGTCTTTCTCCCAGGGTTCCCTGCAGGAACAGGAGGACAGTGAGCCAGACTCATCTCTGTCCCAGAGTCCCAATGTCCAGGATTGGCTTTCACAAGCCCGGACCACACGCACACAGAAGCACCATGACAACCTGCTCCGACAGAGGGTGAGCGGGAGTCAAACTCTTACATTTACATTTAAATTCATTATATTTCAAGATGTAGATAAGCCAAGACTAAATCCTCCACCTGTGTTTCTGGTCTAAATGCTGCGTGTTGATTCTTCAGGAGCTGGAGGAGGAGGTCGCTAAGCAGAGGAAGCTGCTGCTGTCTGTTGCCAGCGTTGGCGAAGAGTTACTCAGTCAACAAACCACACCTAACGGAGACAGGTACGTCTTCTTCTTCTCTCTACTCCTGCTCACCTGTTTGTCACACATTAACACACTTTATTTACATTCATTTGCCATACTGGTAAACTTGTATAGCATCGAGAATTCCAAATTTACAACTTGTATTTATGACTTCGGCAATCTTTTCCTTTTGAATTTCCAAGTTATATGTCTGTTATTTCTCATATCACTCGAACTCAGCATTAGTCTCCTTCTATGATTAGATGTATTGATCCGTGTATGTTTGTTCCAAAGAGATGGATAAATAATAAATTACATAGGAAGATGCAAGGAAAACAATCCTCAGTCTCCATTGTTAATGTTCTCATCTCCTTCCCTTCAGTGAGTTATCTGTCCCTGGTGGACTGCTGCTGGAGACAGAGTGCCTTTCGTCTTTGGACCAGCTGAGACAACGCTGGGAAAACCTGAACAGAGACCAGAGCACAAAGCTGCAACTGTCCCTCAACTGCCTGGAACAGGACCAGCTGAGCCCGGTACAGATCCCACACAGTTTGAAGTCTGGAGTCAAAGATTTCACACATATCTATTCTGACCCGGTATACGTTGTCCCCTTGTGTCCAGGTCCTCCATCGGTCTCGTCTGTCTAGTCCCAGCATGGTGTTCAGAGGCGAGGCTGCCAGCCAGGATTCCGGCTCTCCCAGGGCTTTGTTTGAGGCCTGTAGCCAGTCTCTGGAAAGAATAGCTCAAGAGGTGTCGCACAGAATCTCTAACCTATTTGAATCTTTATACTTGTGCTCCTCTCTCACGGCTTTTTGTGACTGACAGCTTCCATTCGTTGCTCTTCCCTCACAGACGAGGGGTGGTGACAGTAAACCGCCGCCAGTGTCTCTGGGAGCCGAGGCGGTGCAGCAGGACCTGTATGCGGCCGTTTCTGCAGCCTCCTTGTGGCTGGACGCTGCCGAGAATCAGCTGCTCTCCGGTCCGGTGCTGCTGGCGGAGGACACCGAGTCCCAGCTCTGTCATTTGGAGGTGAGAGGGAACTGATACAAGCGATCCTGTTCAGAAATATAATATTCTGAGACAGCTTAAGGTCTAGAAATATCTATATATGTCTTAGTTTCCTCATATTCTCTCGTGCACATTTTTATAATTCGTTGGTTACCTCATCCAAAAGTCAAGCGGTGCAAGCTACGTTATTGCTTTAGCGTCAGTCGCCCCCATTTCTGCATGTAACACGCTGGACCTCGGCTTCTCCGGACAGGTCCTGAACAAACAGCTGAAAGCGATGTCAACGGAGGTAAACCAGTGCAGAGACCTGCTGAGCGGAGGAGCCGGTCGGGTCTGTGGAGGAGAGGAGCGAGCCCTGATGGAGGACACTCTGGAGGGCCTGCAGGAGAGGATGGGCCTGCTAGACTCCACTCTGGATCAGCAGTGTGACAGCATGAGGGACAGGATACAGGAGCATTCAAACTTCCAGGTACAGGGCAGGGCGAGGCGAGGGAAGGGAAGAGGCCTCTGTGGTCATTATGATTCATTGTTAGAATTAAAATCTGATGTGTGCCGGGTACTGATTATCCTGTCTACATTATTAGAGTGGAACCATATGTCTTGACTTCTTGTTTCAACTGTCTTTGCCAGAATGAACTGAGGCTGCTGTCCACGGCTCTGAGTGAAAGTAAACACCAGCTGCTGCAAAAGATGGCTGGAACTGTGGACAGACCCGCATCCAAACAGTTAGAGGTATGATGCAGACCTACCGCTAACACACAAAATACAAAGTATAAATAGAGAAGTCTCCATTTTTGTTTGTTCTTGTACGATTTCTCTTCATTCTTTGCAGACGTTATCTGAGGTGGAGGAGAGTCTGAAGGAGTTTGAGCAGAGAGTAAATGAGTTGAAGACCAGAGCAGAGGGATTCCAGTCTGACCAGATATCCAACCAGGAACTGCTTAAAATACAGGTGATATTATCCTTTAAATCTAATCTCATGCCAACAGCTGTGTGTGAAATAGGATGGGACCTAATCAAATTCTATGGGGTAACTTTTGCCCTGGTTGACCTAAATCTGGGGGCATTTTAAAGGCTCAGATCCAAAAACATCTTTACTGATCAGAATAATAACACTATCTTCTATCTCATTTATTTAATTCTGTATAAACGTGCCGTTCTCATGCCGATTACACCGCTGATGAGCCTCTCTCTCTCTGTGCAGGATGCGTATGAGGAGCTGGTGCTGATGGTGGGCTCCAGGCGCAGCAGCCTGAAGCACGGCTTGTCTCTGAAGGCTCAGTATGAAGCCGCCCTCCATGACCTCACCGAGCTGGTGGACACGGCCCAGGACAAGATGGCGGCAGACCAGAAAATGACAGTCGCCTCAGTCATAGAGGTCCAGATGTTACTGGATAAGCATAAAGTAAGGAGGGGGGTGAAGGTCGTGTCCTTTCATTGTCATCTTTGTCGGTCTCTTAGCGGGACAATAATGTATTTCTTCTCTGAGATTATGTTTTCCTTTTTCCAGGAGTTCTTCCAGGGTCTAGAATGTCACATGATCCTCACCCTGACGTTTTATAGTAAAGTCTCTGGTCTGGTGGGACAGAGGGACAGCCAGGCCCTGGAGGAGACCATGGCCTTGGCCCACAGCGTCCTCAAACAGGCTCATAGGAGGGGAGTGGAGCTGGAGGGCATCCTGGAGGTAAGTGAGCAGTGAGGTTCAGTTCTGTCCAAGCTCAGTATGGGAAGAGGTAAACTAACATTACCTTTCTCTCTGTCAGTCCTGGAGTAGGCTTGTGGAGGACTACCAGGCTCTGTGTCGACAGCTGGAAGCGGTGGAGTGCAGCATCCCCACTGTGGGCCTGGTGGAGGAGACAGAGGAAAGACTGAACGAAAGGATCGGCCTCTACCAGGTACACATTCACACACACCCACACTGCTCACACTTGACTGATCCAGGCTTAATTACATTCTTTTGAATAATTGAATCATTCCTTCTTTCCACTTCCACCCTCCAGCGTCTGAAAGCCAGACTGACAGAGCATCAGCCTCAACTGTACCAAGTGCTGGAGGAGGGGAAAAGGCTTCTGCTGTCAGTTTGCTGCTCAGACCTGGAGAACCAGCTCACCCAGCTGGGAGAACACTGGCTCTCCTCCACCACCAAGGTCAACAAGGAGCTGCACCGCCTTGATTCCACACTCAAACACTGGAGCAGGTCGGGATCAATATTTGGCATTGCGCTCGACAGCTTTCTCACAAAGTATCACCTAATGTTATACAAATGACTCTATAAAATCAAACTTGTCTGTTTAAATCCCAGGTACCAGAGTGAGTCGGCACAGTTGAGCCAGTGGTTGCAATCGGCTCTGGCCCGGCTGGAGTTCTGGACAACTCAGTCGGTAACTGTGCCACAGGAGCTGGAGACTGTCAGAGATCACCTCTATGCCTTTCTGGTTAGTCAATCATCACATCAGCAACAATAACAGCCATGTTTACATAGTTGTTACAACTTCTTTGAATGTTGTCTCTCTTCCTGATAGGAGTTTTCGAAGGAGGTGGATGCTAAGTCGTCTCTGCGTTCGTCCGTGCTGAGCACCGGCAACCAGCTGCTGCGACTGAAAAGAGTAGATACAGCTGGTCTGAGATCAGCCATGGCCCAAGTGGACACTCAGTGGGCGGAGCTACTCACTCGCATCCCTGTCGTCCAAGAGAAGCTGCACCAGGTCTGAGAACAGCAGCAGTCACATCTTAATGTCTTGCAAGAATCTTGGTTTTATTATATTGTGGGCCTTTGGCGTGCCGTTGTAACTTCTCTCCTCTCCGTTCGTTCAGCTCCAGATGGAGAAGCTGGCGTCGCGACACGCCATCACCGAACTGATGAGCTGGATCTCTCTCATGGAGAACATCATAGAAGAAGACCAGGACAAGATCATGGGGGCTGTGGGGTCAGAGGTGGTCCAGGAGTTCTTACAGAAGTATAAGGTATAACCCTGTGTCTTGACCCAAAACGTTTGTTATTTTACCTGAAAAGACCTTCAACCAGATCCAATCACTCAACCATCATTTGCATCGTTTTTCTCATTAGTCTCATTTTGTCTAAACTGTGTTGCGCAGGGTTTCCGTATAGATCTGACCTGTAAGCAGCTGACGGTGGACTTTGTTAACCAGTCAGTGCTGCAGATCAGCAGTCAGGATGTGGAGGGGAAGCGCAGTGACAAGACAGACTTTGCTGAGAAGCTGGGAGCCATGAACAGACGCTGGCAAATACTGCAGGGGCTCATCACAGAAAAGGTACCATTTCTGTTACACTATAGATGGACTTGTAACACGTGCATGCATGAATCTGCTAATCCTGAATGCCTGTGCATTTGCGCTTCAGATTCAGCTTTTGGAAGGACTACTAGAAGGTTGGTTAGAGCATGAAAATGGAGTCCAGGCCATGAAAACCTGGCTCACAGTACAGGAGGAGAAACTGAAGAAGAGACACAGGATAGAGGACGTAGCATCAGTGCAGAACGCGCTGAAAGATTGTCAGGTATGGATACAGCACAGCTACAGTTGCCACACAGGAATAATACATAATACATGAAATGATTTCTTAAACCATCCATATCTCTTTTATTGACAGGAGTTGGAGGAATTGGTGAAGGAGAAAGAGAAGGATCTGGAGAAAGCAGAGGAACGAGGAAGTGCGCTTATCAGGGATAAAAAGGGAGAAGCCTGCTGTGTTGTGAAGGAGACCATCAAAGGCCTGAACAAGACCTGGACCAGTCTGGACCACATGGTCAGCTTCTAGGATCCCTTGTGGAAGTTGCCTAAATTATCTCACCGTGTCTCTCTTAAACACCTAAATACTTGTATCTTTATCCTATAGATAAGTCAGATGAAGGTGAGTCTGCGGTCCATGCTGGAGCAGTGGACGCTGTACCGGCGAGCTGCAGAGGAGATCAACGGTTATCTGATGGAGGGGAGGTACTCGGTGTCCAGGCTGCGACTCCTCAACGGCTCTCTGGAGGCGGTGCAGCAGCAAATGGAGAGTCTGGAGGTGAGGAGTGTGAGGCAACTGATATAATTCACACAATTTATTGATGATGAAATGTAACTCAGACTGGGTGCCTGCGTTACTCAGAACCTGCAGGAGGAGATGGATAAGCAGGAGAGCAGTTTGAGGAAGTTCGGCTCCGTTACACACCAGTTACTCAGCAAGTGCCACCCGTCTGTGGCTGAAACACTCAACAGCGCCCTCCGAGATGTCAACATCAGGTAGGCGCGGCTACTCTCTGCGTCTTTAAATCAGATTTCAGCTATAAATCTTAATTATCGAGCTGCATCTCGTCGTTCCATAACTCCCTTTCCCCTCCTCTTCGGTAGGTGGAACCGGCTATTGGAGCAGATCTCCGAGCAGCTGAGGAACAGTAAGGCTTTGCTGGCGCTGTGGCAGACCTACAAGGCGTTACACAGCCAGTGTGTGACAGCGGTGCAGAGGCAGGAGGCGAACGCTGATCACCTGCTGAAGGGCGCCACCGACAGGGAGATCACAGAAGAGGAAAGCAACGCCTGGATAAAGGACTGCAACGTGAGTATAAGTTATACAGAATCTGAATGCCAGTTCAACCTCTGTCTCATTAGCTTTCTCAGGGCGGTTGAATGAGGAAATGGCTTGTCAGCTCACTGTGAAGATGAACAAAGCCTCACTCCCCTCTGCTGCATACCAAATTGCACCCTGTCCCTGTGTTTTGCCCGCCTGAATGTAGATTCACAGGCACACTGTAACGCCCTTTGAGGGGGAGACAACAAAGGGAAAGACAGGCCCATGATTTACACTACAGGAGCTCCCGGGTGTCCTGCTGGGCTCCAGGGTTATTTTAAACAGGACGCAGAGTAGACAGACTCCAGATTTATAAGATTTTGATACTGGTTCTGTGTTGTAACCTGCTTCTCCCTGCTCACATTTGTGTTGTAGGAGTGTTTGGGTAACCAGGCGTCAGTGCTGCAGTCTCTCCAACAGCTGCACACAATAGGCGAACAGCTGAAGAACCAAGTTGATGCCTCTTCCTCCGCCGCCCTCCAGTCAGACTACCTGTCACTCACACATCGCCTGGCAACACTGGAGCATTCCCTGCACAGGCAGCAGGATACATTGCAGGTGTGATGAAGGGGTTAATCGGGCATGAGCGCAATTGCTGATATGGATATTATTATTATCAACTCTTTTTTTTCTTGGTTTTCTCACTCGTTTCTGTCTGAATCTGTCCAGTCTGGAACGCAGGACTGTGAGGGTTTCAGAGAGCAGCTGGACGCGCTGATCCACGAGGCTGATGAGGCTGAGGAGGTGCTGAAGGAGTCTGACCCGGTCGGCTCACCAGAACTTACCGTGGTCCAAACGCGTATGGAAAAACTCAAGGTACAAGAAAGCTCCTGATTTACACGGAGCCTCTATAACCTCTATATTTGTGATAAGTGTTTGTTTGATGTTTAGATGGAGGTCTTTCTTCACTCTTGCTTCTTGCTCTCACTCTGTCACTGGTTTTATACTGTGTGATTATTTGTGCCCAGGTTTATCTGCTAAAGCTGAGCAGTTTGTCTCCGGACCTGGAGCGTGTGAATGAGTTGGCCTACAGACTGCCGGTCAGTGACAGAGATGTGAAGCGTTTGCAGAGTCTGAACAGATCATGGGCCTCTCACACTGCTCACCTCACCGAGAGGTTCAGGTACCTAAAACCTTTCACCTCTGACTGGCTTCTCATGACACGGGAAACACTAAACTGTCCAGAACTGCACACCATAGTCCTATAATGAAAATGTTGATAGAATTGAAAAGTGGTTTCAGATTTCCTGGACTGTCTGGAGGAACGTGAACATAATTTTAACCCTTACTGATCTCAAGTAATCCTTAGTTTTAATCCATACTAAGCAGTCTGTTCTGGTTCTTGTATAGTAAACAACAGGCGGTGCTGCTCCAACATCAGAGCTTCCTGCAGAAGTGTGAAGCGTGGATGGACTTCCTGACTGAACAGAAGCTCGGTGCCGAGATCTCAGGCAACTACCAAAGTCTGCTGGAGCAGCAGAGAGACCATGAGGTCAGAGAAACAGGAAGGCAGTGTGTGTATGTGTGTGTGTGTGTGTGTGTGTGTGTGTGTGTGTGTGTGTGTGTGTGTGTGTGTGTGTGTGTGTGTGTGTGTGTGTGTGTGTGTGTGTGTGTTCTTGTTTATGCGGCTTATGAATGATATACTGTATGTAAGCATGGGTCTGTGCATTTGTAGTTGTTCCAGGCAGAGATGTTCAGCAGACAGCAGATTCTTTACTCCATCATCAGCGACGGCCATCGCATGCTGGATCAGGGTCAAGTAGATGACAGGTGACCTCACACACACAAGCTCACTTTCAAACTAACACGAGAGGATGTTTACATGCTTTGTTTCACTTTGATTGTTTTGTAATAATCATGTATTCATCCTCTCGTCCCCACGCACAGAGATGACTTCAGTGTGAAGCTGGCCCTGCTGAGCAATCAGTGGCAGTGTGTAGTGAGGCGGGCGCAGCAACGAAGAGGCATTATCGACAGTCTGGTGCGCCAGTGGCAGAGCTACCAGGAGATGGCAGAGAAACTGAGACGGTGGCTCCAGGAAGTGACCTACGAGCCGGACGTGCATCAGCCGGGAGAACTAGTGGCCCTGCAGCAGGCTAGGAACCTCTTAGATCAGATCCAGGTAGGTTACAGCACCATGAGGGAGCATTTGGTTTTCTCCAGATCTCTGCTTCACTCTCAGCCTCACCTCAGCTACAATTCACTACCGGGTTATACTGACCCACACAAAATCCCCTCGCCCTCTCCGACCGTAGTCTCCTCTAGTTAACCTTTGCCCCCTGTGCCCTCTGTGCCTGTCTCTGCTCCTCCAGCTGAGGGAGCGCGTGCTCCAGAGGCAGCAGGGAGGCTACATCCTGGTGGTCGAGGCCGGCAGGAGCCTCCTTCTCTCGGCGGACGCCCGGGCCGAGTCCACCCTGCAGACGGAGCTCATGGACATTCAGGAGAGGTGGAGGCACGCCCATCACCGCCTGGAAAAGCAGAGGAGGGAGCTGAACGGGTTCCTCAAGGTCAGTCAGAGGAACACCAGAGTGAATTGGACTTCTATGCTTTGGGTCTTGGGTTTTAAGTTTAAAGTGAAGCATAACTTAATGGGGTGTGTTATCGCTGGCTTCCACATTTGCACACTAAGCTAGAAGCTGCGTCTCTACCCATGATGCAGTGTGAAGGTGGTGTGAGTGATGCTGAAGGGCACTGGCACACGTGAGCTCTTATTGAGTCGACTTATCACGTGAATTATGCAACATCAAGGCCAGAGTGCACCTCCAGAAACTCACTAATGTTTCCAAGCAGCGTCGTTTAATCATGCAAACCTGGACCATCACACACACAGGAATCAGAGTGCTGCTGGTCTGCTGGTCCAAGATACACACACGCACACACACATGCAGACTGCAGACTCAGCGTGCAGTGAGCTGTGACACTTTGGACCCAGTGAGGTAAATTCTCTGAGCTGTGTGTGTTGAAAAGGACCCAGTGACGCAGTTTAAAAGAAACATCCGGGGCTTTTGGGGCTTTTTAGGGAAACCTCTCTCTCTCTCTCTCTCTCTCTCTCTCTCTCTCTCTCTCTCTCTCTCTCTCTCCTCTCTCTCGCTCTGGCTTTGCTTTGCAGCTTAGTGTTTTAGCCCTTTCTTGGGTTTTCATCTACTATGACTCTCGCTTCAGGTATGACTCTTAACTGCAGTGTTTCCTACCTTGTTTTATCCTGTAATCAACAGTTTCCCAGCCTCTTAAAATAGCTGTAACCCTCGCAGAAGCTCCCTCTTTTATTACAAAGCTGTTCTGATCCTCTTCTTCGGCTGTTTTTTAGGATGTTTTGTGCTGCGTCTCTCTACAGTTTCAGAGCTGTGGGAGTCAGCGTGTGTTTGTTCTTAAGAAAGTTTATTCTTTGTGTTTCTGTGTGTGTGTGTGTGTAGGACTGGGAGCGATGTGAGAAAGGCATAGATGCATCCCTGGAGAAGCTGAGGGCCTTCAAGAGGAAGCTGTCCGTGCTGCTGCCTGACCACCACGAGGAGCTACACTTGGAGCAAATCCGATGCAAGGTGAGGACAGTTTAATACTTATACTCTTAATACTGATCATAACAGACCCGACCTCCCTCTGCACCTTTAATCTGGCCACAGCAACAAACAAGCAGCACCAGATTTGCTTTCATTTCCTGCCTCATGCGTGACCTTGTTCGTTTGATTTTCCGTCTGCCGTAAATGTGTTTCATCTTGTCACATTTCAGTCCCCCGTGGCGATGTAGCGTTTCTAATGATCATTGTTCTTATATTCTTAGTATTTAATGTCTATTTGATGGCAAACAGAAATCCAGCAGATGTGAATTACCAGCACAGCTCATACTGACATGATGCCAAGTTGCTGCTGGAATGAACAAACAGGGATACTCATGCTTCAGTCACCCCAGATATGTATGAGGACCCTCACACTGTGATCGCGTGCTGTGTAAGCAGTCATGTTTCATGCATGACGCGTCATCGGGTCCTCGGGGAGGAAGAGGAGGAGGAGGAGGAGGGCTGAACGTATAATCAGCTGTGGAGAGAGAGAGGGGGTTGGGAGAACGAGAGAGAGACAGAGAGGCAGAGAGAGAGAGGGGGAGGGAGAGCGCATGAGCAAGAGGAAGAGCATCCCTGTTTGCCCTCGGGTTGTGTGTGTGCGATTGTGTGTGTGTGTGTGCCTTCCTTTTGTGCATGTCTGCTTAATGGAGACATTTTCTCTGACCACCAATCATTCCATGCAGTAACAGAGAGGTGAGGGATGCGAGGTTAGAAGTGTCTGTTACCCTATCCTGCTTGTAACCTTGTATTTTATTTAGATGGAATTTTGCATTTTACTGTCATTGTTAAGCTATGGATGCATGTGGGAAATGTGTTTTTGTGTTACATTGATGGTCTACTTGCATTTTCTTTTCTGGTCCTTGTTACAATTTCCTGAGTTGAGCTTCAGTAGCTCGGCTCAGTCTGATCAGGATCTATTTGGCTGTTTGTTGTGATGGAAATGTAGTAGTTATGTTAAATGCAGTAATCTAAATACATGAGGTAGTGTAGATGTATTTATGCACACACGCTGCAGATCATGTGTATGTCAGTCAACATCTTTGCTGTGGTGTGCTTGCAGGAGTTAGAGTGCAGTGTGGAGGGATGGACCGATGACCTCACTTCCCTGTTCCTGCTGAGGGACTCCTTGGGAGGTGTGGTCAGCGCAGATGACATCACTGTCCTCCAGGAACGCCTCCGGCTGCTGCAGCGCCAGTGGGAGGAAGTCTGTCACCAGGTAGAGATTTACCTGCCCTCACCACCAGACTGAGGGGCTCAGAGGCTTTAATGTGACTCTGGCATGTTGTGGTGTTTTTTTGTCATCATCTCTCCTTTGTCCCGACCTTTCCCCCCTCGCTCCCCTCCCCCCCCTCCAGCTCTCCCTGCGCAGGCAGCAGGTGAGCGAGAAGCTGAATGAGTGGGCCGTGTTCAACGAGAAGAACAAGGAGCTGTGCGAGTGGCTCACGCAGATGGAGAGCAAAGTCTCTCAAAATGGAGACATCAGCATTGAAGAGATGATCGAAAAGCTGCGCAAGGTGATTTCAGCACACAGCCACCGAAAACATTTACAGCTCACATCTGTGTGTGCAGACATGCCAAAGTGCAGATTGTTACGGAACCTGAACTTGTTATTCTAATAAGACAACTACAAGGTCTTGGCTGCACTGATTGATTTACACTAGATTTCCATTAAAGGTGCAGCCTGATGCGTTCATGTTTAAGGAGTGATTCAA
Organism: Genypterus blacodes; assembly: GCF_046128005.1. Taxonomy (NCBI): domain Eukaryota; kingdom Metazoa; phylum Chordata; class Actinopteri; order Ophidiiformes; family Ophidiidae; genus Genypterus; species Genypterus blacodes. The sequence continues at coordinate 3,356,451 of NW_027466876.1, forward strand.
TTGCATCTGAAACATTGAAACATTAGAATCAATTGGAAAAAGCATTCATCCTCCTCATAGCATTCTCCTACATTGAGGCCCTTTATCATTTGTACTCCTCTTATAGTGGAAAATTCAGTTTCCTATAAAGTCCTATTTGTGAAGTTTTAAGCTTTAAAAATGTTTGTCAAAATAGTTGTATCGACACAAATGGTGGTCATTTACCATTCATCAAGACTTTAAGACATTTCCTCTTCAGTTAATCATGTTGATGGGAAGTGGCAACAATTAGATTTCATGGTTGAATATCATTTGTCTGCTACAGTCCTAATGCACAGTTTCAGGCAGAAACAACACACACACATGCACACACAGCTCTTTGACCTCATTTGCGTGACGTCTCTCCACCAGGACTACCAGGAGGAGATCAGCGTGGCCCAAGAGAACAAGCAGCAGCTGCAGGTGATGGGGGAGCGTCTGTCCCGAGCCAGTCAGGACAGCAAAGCTGCTGAGATCCAACACAAACTCACCAAGGTCAGCGAGCGCTGGCAACACCTGCTGGACCTCATCGCCGCCAGGTGGGTACAAGACCTCCACCCCTCCGGTCAGACTACGAGCTGGAGAGGGATACAGACATTTAGATAGAACTTTTCATTTCTCGTTCAGCACTTCAACTTCAGTCCGGTCTGTTTCATCACGGTGCATCACTCCCTCTAGTGGAAAAGTTGTGTAATTTTCAAAGGCACGTCTGTTAGTTTCCTCACTGTGTTCCAAAGCACGTGATAGGAGAACTCCTTTTCCCACAATTCCACTGAGGCATTTCCCGTGTCAGTTGTTGGCGTGGGGGGTTTCCTCAGACGCCTCTGTGTCTCTCTCCAAAGACAAGTTTCCTCTGACGGAGAATCAGAATCGACAACGGTTGAATAAAGACGTTCTCACTTTAGATTAAACTTAGATAGGACGCATTAAGTTGTAACTGGCTAGATTTGAAAGGAACTTGTATTTCTGAATGTGGTGCACTGATCCTAACTTTGGCTCCAGCTTTCCCCCCCCCCCCCCTCCTTGTCCCTCCCTGCTCTCATCCGGCTGTTGCCCTCTGTGTCTGGACTGGAGCTCAGAGCTTGACCTCATACAGACAGCTGCAGACTCTTTGCCTCTTATATCTGTCTGTTAAGTCAAACACAACAAGACCGTTAAGCTGCTCGCATTCCCTGGGATTGTTTGATCAGATCTGAACCAAAGGATCTATTATTCTCCTACAATTTAGCATCACTGGAAATTTGGATTTGGGGCTCGTTGTGTGTTGGGGTCTTCAGTCTTTGCTCCCTCCATGAATCTGCTGTGTATGATACTCTGAGGCGGTCCAGCTCTGTGGCACATGACTCTGACTGTACGTCCCGTTTTAGAAACAGCAGCACTTGTCAGTCTCAGGCACTCACACACACAACACACACACACACACACACACACACACACACGGACACATGCGCGCCTGTTTGGTGGTCTCTTTCTTTTTTTTCTAACCTTGGAGAGCAACAGTTGATAAGTCACACTTGTGCCACCCCACACACCTCTGCAGACGGGCGCTGAGAGAAAGTGCCATTTGCTAGAGAAGAGAGTGTTTGTTTGGATCGGCTGGGTTTAACGCTTCCTGGTGACTTTGGGAATTCCTCACGCCCATGGTTTTGGATTTAGGAGCAGATAATATGGCAGGATGCCCCAGTGAGGAGCTGCCGGAGTGCGACTGCGATGTCAACAGGCAGGAGAATGTTTGAGAATTTAAAGATGGTCGTCATTGATAAGGATAATCATAAAAACAAAGATCGGCTCACTTTCTTCATGGAATTAAGTTAAATTGTTATGTAGCTTTTAAACAAGTATGTGTAATCATTTCTAATGTTTTGCTATATTTGTTTAACTTGCCTTGGTGTCACACATGGGTGAGGATTGTCACATAAGATTGCAGGATAATAAGGTCCAGATAGTTTGTAGCAGAGGTGCATTTGCAAGTGAGTGTAGATGCAGATTGTGTTTTAATTTAGTCAAACTAAACCTATGCAAAGTGGGAATTATTTGAAATATGTGTGCTAGGTCTAGTGTGCACCTTTATATTGTAGATACACAGTGGAAACGAACTGTACGAGGAATGTGTTGAGTTTATGCAAAGAAGAACATCGTCCTCCTCTTGACTGGTCTCTGTGGTGAGACGGTGAGAGCTGCATTGCTCTGCAGGGTGAGGCGGGGAATTCTTATCCCACCGAACAAGCTGTTATAGGATGGAATCAGGGCTAAATAAATCACATTTCAGTGGATCCGATCGTCAAACAGTGGATTTCAGTGGTGAGGGTTTGGAAATGTTTGGGTTCAAATAAGGTTTCATCTCTTGGTAACACTCAGCTAAAGATGGTGTAAAGCAGTGGTTCTGAAAGTGGGGGGGCGACCCCGAGGGGGGCGCAGAACTACTCCAGGGAGGGCGTGGGACCGGAAAAGGAGCGATATGAATATGTACCGTTCGCGGAAAATGAATGAGGCGATGGGGCACGAAAGAAAAAGTTTGAGGACCACTGGTGTAACGTCTTCATATCATATCTGTGCTCTGGGGTCCACTGTTGGAAACATGTTGACTCCATTGTTTCATTGCTTAGATTAAAAATGTATCCAAAGGCACTGCAATATCTTCAGCATCTAAGGGGAATTAAAACGTTTTCCTAGTCTGCATAATTCCCTTATTTCCTTTCAATGTTTCTGCAGCATAATTAGAATCTCAGAAACAGCCGAACAGAACTTTTGATCCGTTAAAACTGTTCTCAGTATTACACTATCATATATATACGACATATTTCAACATGTCTGCCTCAGTTATGGCCGCGGCGTGCACTGACTCTGTCTCTCTCTTTGCATCAGGGTGAAGAAGCTGAGGGAGACTCTGGTGGCCGTGCAGCAGTTGGACAAAAACATGAGCAGCCTGCGGTCGTGGCTCGCTCACATCGAGACCGAGCTGTCCAGGCCCATCGTCTACGACACGTGCGATGACCGCGAGATTCAGAGGAAACTCAACCAACAGCAGGCAAGTGGGAGAATGTGGTGTGTGTGTGTGTGTGTGTGTGTGTGTGTGTGTGTATGTATATATTAACTTGGTTGATGAAAATGTAAACAGTGTGGGGGGAGAACGCGCGCACACAAGTCGCAATATGAGTCAAAGTGAGCCGGTGGAAAATGACACTTCAGCACATGAGGGAAGCTCAGAATGACTCATGCATACAGTAGATCTCTAAGGAGAGCCCGAGTCTCCATGTCCGTCCTGCTGCTCTAAATCAGGACCGGACTTGCTGACCTCCTTTTCCTCTGCAGAGCTCCGGACTTTGACGACACATGTAAACAAGATTAGTATTCTTATTCCTATTCTGAATCTGAATCCCCAGGAGCTGCAGAGGGACATAGAGAAGCACAGCACCGGCGTGGCGTCCGTGTTGAACCTGTGCGAGGTCCTGCTGCACGACTGTGATGCCTGCTCCACCGAGACCGAGTGCGATTCCATCCAACAGGCCACCAGAGGGCTGGACAGACGCTGGAGGAACATCTGCGCCATGTCTATGGAAAGGAGGCTCAAGTCAGTGTCTGCCTGTTGCATTGATATCTAACATCTGACTATTCCAGCCACAGACACACATAGATCAGAACCATTCTTAATGTTGTTAGAGACACTTTCCCTGCAATAAAAATCAAAGCTTTACGCTGACATCATGTGTGTAGTTGGAATGGGTATCTGTGGCGTTACGTCCCTCATTCCCCAGCTGCTTGTGTCTGTGCAGGATCGAGGAGACGTGGAGGTTGTGGCAGAAGTTTTTGGACGATTACTCCAGGTTTGAGGAGTGGCTGAAGACGTCAGAGAGGACAGCGGCTCTGCCAAACTCCTCTGGCGTGCTCTACACCGTCGCCAAAGAGGAGCTCAAGAAGTTTGAGGTGTGTTTTGTCAGAATGTGGACAGCTGGAGGAAGAGGGAAAATGTTGAAACTTGCTTACTTACTCTCCTCTGATTGTCAAACAATCGCAATGAAACTGAAGACGCAGACAAAGTCACATTAAAGCAGAAGGGGAAAAGGGACAGGGGGGACAGAGGGGACAGAGGGGACAGGGGGGACAGGGGGGTGTCATGTTACTGAAACTGTTCTGTGCCGCTCTGCTCAGCTGCTGCAGTCGGTCATGGCGCACGTTCACATTCCTGCATGCTCACTGTCCAGCCTGGATCGCTGCTACATGCCCTGCTTACTTCTGATTGGCCAGAAAGTTGCCTGTAATTCCATCTGTGTGTGTGTGTGTGTGTGTGTGTGTGTGTGTGTGTGTGTGTGTGTGTGTGTGTGTGTGTGTGTGTGTGTGTTGTCACTCGCAGGCGTTCCAGCGTCAGGTGCAGGAATGTCTGACCCAGCTGGAGCTCATCAACAAGCAGTACCGTCGCCTGGCGCGAGAGAACCGCACCGACTCCTCCTGCCGTCTCCGAGAAATGGTGCATGATGGGAACCGGCGCTGGGATAACCTTCAGAAGAGGGTGGCTGCCATCCTGCGCAGACTCAAGGTGACATTTATTGCCCCGAGTGTTCTGAACTTAATGATCTAGAGACTCGGCTGCACAATCCGAGCCTTTTCCCTGTAATGTAACATCATAGTTCCACACCATTACCTCACCAAATCTCCATTATTCTGCTTTGCCCCAGGCGGCATTAATAAATAAAACCCATAACCACTTTCCTCATTAACATTTAAATTAATATACATGTAAGCTGGTTAAATTAGGAAGATAAATACAATGCAATTAAGCGCGGCGGTGTGTGTTTCCCTCTGATGGCGCAGCACTTCATCAGCCAGAGGGAGGAGTTTGAAACGGCGAGGGACAGCATCCTGGTGTGGCTGACGGAGATGGACCTCCAGCTCACCAACATAGAGCACTTCTCCGAGTGCGACGTCCAGGCCAAGATCAGGCAGCTCAAGGTAGAGAGAGGTTGAATTCGTTTGCGTAACCATGGCGATGAAGGTGGTTCGGTGAGGAACAGCGTGATGGAGGACACGGTGATGTTAATCGATCGTCTCCTGCTTACTCAGGCGTTCCAGCAGGAGATCTGTCTGAACACGGGCAAGATCGAGCTGGTGTTCAGGAAGGGCGACGCTCTGATAGAGAAGAGCGAGCCTCTGGACGCCGCCGTCATCGAGGAGGAGCTGGAGGAGCTGCAGAGATACTGCCAGGAGGTCTTCGGCCGCGTCGACAGATACTACAAGAAGCTCACGCGTCTGCCTGTGAGTAAAGATCAAGCAGAAGCAACTACGCAGCTGAATTTATAGACATTACTACGCACAAACACACACACTTTCGTACCTTCCTTTTATCATTCCTTTCTCGTGACATATTCCCGTCCTCTCTTCTCTTCTTCACGATTCCCGCCCGCTCCTCAGCTGGCTGACGATGAGCTGGACGGCTCAGACAGAGAGCTGGACATGGATGAAAGCGGCGATCTCTCCGAGCTCCAGTGGTGCGACTCCCCTCCTCCCCGGGCGTCCAGCCGGCCGCCCTCGGGCGCGGCTACCCTGGCCCGGGCGGACCGCTCAGGACGGGGCACGCCCGCCAGCGTGGACTCCATCCCCCTGGAGTGGGACCACGACTACGACCTGAGCAGAGACCTGGAGAGCGCCGTGGGGCGGGAGGGCAGCAGAGGGCCGGAGCAGGAAGACGAGTACCTCAGGACGGCCACCACTGTGCTGTCAGGTGAGTCAACTTCTACTGAGGAATGGAGCCGGGACTTCCTGTTTTGTCTCAAACGTCTCGCTCACTCATCCAAGTAGCTTGTCCGGTCTGGAGTCAGTGACCCTCAGACGAAACATGAATGGAGCTGCAGCCAACAAACAAGAAAGATTTGTGCTGTAGTAAGGCGTGTGTGTGTGTGTGTGTGTGTGCTATATGTCTCTCTCCTCAGATGTAGTTATCCCAGAGAGCCCAGAGGCGTATATCAAACTGACCGAGAGCACGTTGAGATCCTCCTCTGGTAGGAAAAACGGCCGCTGATCAAAGGAACGACGCCTTTGCATGAGTTAGCACAGCATGACATCACCTAAACAACTCCACTCACCACTTCAGACTGCATTTTCATAGCACGCCCCAGAAGTTGCATGCCATCCTGCATAACAACATGCAAAGATGGAAACACTGCATGCTGACTGCGTGCGTCCTGACTGAACACCGAGCAGAGCCGTGCTCCTGTGTGGATCCACTTCATTTCATTTAGCTTCTTCTGGGATCAACACTGCTTTGGTTCAGTTCGGTATTGTTTTGGAACGTTACAAACACATTTTAGGTTTTCAAAGCAGAAAAAGGAGGCTGAGATGAACTACTTATAAACTAATGAACTAATTTATACTCATCAAATACCCTAAGTTTGTTGTATAGAAGCATTTCTCTGCAACACAACTGTCAAACTTTGATACCCAGGCTTGTCACTGTAACTCTTAATCTGCTTGTTTTCCCTCCCTGACATGTCATATCCTTCATATCAGACTAATGCATGCACGTCTTTCCATCCATCTCTGCTCTGAGTCGAAGCATCTGCTCATTACGACGCCCTGCAGCAGGAGTGAGAACACCACAGGTCCAATCCGGCCCTTGTTGATTCCCTGACCCGCGTTGTGCTTCTCTGTGCAGGCGAGCCGGGTCAGATGGACCAGGCTCTGGATGCAGGACGCTACCAGCTGCAGCAGAGGGAGGCCACGGCCAACCGCTCCAGCCCCGAAATGGACTCCACATACATGGGCTATGTGAGTCCTCTTCACTCCCATCAGAACATCAATAACATCCAGAGTTAGGATTAGGGTTGTTCCTATCTTTCATTGGTGGTGCCGTGTGTTTCCTGTTGTGTGTTTCCTGCTGAAGATGCGGCTGATGGGCGAGTGTCGGGGCAGCATAGACGCAGTGAAGAGAGCGGAGGGAGAGTTGACTGAGGAAGACGAAGATACGACAGGACTCACCAACCCCAGCAGCACAGACCCTCAGAGCGCAGGTCAGTCACACACACACACACACACACACACACAAACACACCATCTTGAAAGGCACGTTGTGTGACAGTGTGAGATCCCGGTGTGCAGGTGTGATCGAGCGCTGGGAGCTGATCCAGGCTCAGTCTCTGAGCGACAAGCACCGGCACAAGCAGAACCTGCAGCAGTGGCAGCAGCTGATCTCAGACCTGCAGACCATGAGGGCGTGGCTGGGTCAGTGTGAGGCCGAGCTCAGGCAGCTCAGAGGGCTCGACCTCAGCACTGACATAGACACCATCCAGCAGAGGATCAAGAAGCTGAAGGTTGGTATACGCGTGTGTTTGTGTGTGTGTGTGGCTCTTACTCAGAGCTGCATGTAGCACCGCACAGTCTGCCTTATCTCTCGACTATTCTGAATACGTTCTTCATTGACTGTCGTCCTTCAGGAGCTGCAGAAGGCCATGGACACCCATAAGTCCGAGGTCCTGTCCATCAACCTGAGCAGCGCCGATTTCCTCCAATCAGAGCCCGACTCGGAGGAGGCGTGGGAGCTGAGGGACGGCCTGAAGGAGATGAACTCGCGCTGGGATCGGCTGGGCGCCTCGCTGGAGGACTGGAGGGAGGAGCTGCAGAGGGCGCTGATGCAGTGCCAGGTACTAGACAACACACACACACACACACACACACACACACACACTCAATCTCAAGCATTTCTTTATACTCTGTTACACCTTCATCCAGTGTTATGTTGCACCTCCTCTAGCCTTCATTGATCCCAGACTTTCCTTCCTCCATCTTTTCTTCTAGGAGTTCCATGAGATGAGTCACGGCCTCTTACTGTGGCTGGAGAACATCGACCGGAGAAGGAACGAGGTGGTGCCCATCGCCGCCGGACTGGACCGGGAAACATTACGAGGTCACCACAGAACACTGACGGTACGTGATCACAATACTGACCATAGAATACAAACACACAGCAGAACATGTGGCTGAACACACTCCAGACGCCCTCCTCTCCTTTCTCCTCCCGCAGCAAATCAAACGCGAGCTGTTGGACTCCCAGCAGAAGGTGTCGTCCCTGCAGGAGCTCTCGTCCCAGCTGCTGGTCAACACTAAACCTCAGAGCGTCCTGCTGCAGTCCCAAGACGCAGAGGAGGTCCGGGCCCAGAGCAGCGAGTGTCTGGAAGCCCAGGAGAAGGTCCATGTGATCTGGAACCGACTGAGGCTGCTCCTCAGGGAGGTCAGCGGTGACCTGCAGGGGCTGGAACGGAGGCTAGAGACAGCGGACACGCAGCAGGTCTGCACCATCACCTTGGTTACCAAATCCCCCTGCTCTGTTTTGATTACCCGTGACTGTTTTTGAGCTTTCTTGCATCGTCTCATTTTCTCTGACAGGACTCCTCCATTTTGCCTCCCGCTAACAAGTCAAGCAGCTCTGGGTCAGCTGGCCCCGTGCCAGAGGCGGCCATCCAAAGCCGCAAACGCTTGGTAATGTATTTCCTCCTAATATCCAGTAGGGGAGGGGGGGCGCTACAATGTCTCCATATCCAGATGCAGCACCATCTCCTGCCTCCCCTTCCCCTCAGAATATCTGCTTATTATGATGTCACTGTTACTGTAAGTGATTCTCTCCCCCTTTGTGAGTCGCTTTTATCTTCACAAAGATGTGCTGCTGCCCCCCCAACCGAAACCATGACGATCTGCTCGGTCTCATATTTAGCTAAAGACGTTACAAGAAAAACTGGCTTCTCAATTCACTTTCATCATTTCAGAGAGAGATATTTAAGGGTTAATTGATATCTTACTTTACAAACAGAGGAATAGATTCAATTGTTACGATGAGGAAACATTTAATTTTGTACTTTGCTAGAGTTTAAGCCTGAGAAGCCAGATTTCTTGGTCCCAGCATCATGGATTGCGTCGCTGCTCTTTGGTTGTTACTGTTCTCACTCTGGTTGATGTTACGGCTCTCTTTATGTTTATGTTTTACTCTCATCTAAGGCTTGGTCTTAATTTTGCCCTGGACTGAAACATTCTTTTTCTTTTCTTTTACCCCCCCCACCCTGCTCATTACGTGATACAGCCCAGAGGCAAAACTAGTCAGGCCCACCCAGGACCCCCTGAGAGCGTCCCGCGCCACAGGTACCTCTCTCCTGGACTCTAGACGCACGGGGAGGATGATGGAACCGCACCACACGTAAATCTAGAACCTCCAAAAACGCAGCTTTGGCGTGTTTGTCAGCGGAGATGCCCGCTGCTTTCACAACCGCCACAATCACAAACTTAAAGAAGTCACATTACGAGGGCTTTACGTCAACCCTGTGTTCCATGATCCTCCCTCATTCTAGAAGCCACTACCAGCTGTTAAACGAGAGGGGAATCGCCTACATCAGGCCGCTCCCTTTCTCCTTTAAATGTTTGATTTCACTGCTGCTTCTCTTTGCTCCTCTCTGGCACCACACTCATACCTTTTTGCTTCTCCCTCCTCTGTCACATTGTAGTACTCGTCATGTCCACTAGATGGCATGATCTGACTCCTGGTGTCCCCCCCCACTCCCCTCCTCTCCTCCTCTCCTCCTCCTCTCCTCTCCGCAGCTCCATCCTCTCGTTTCCTCCCCTTGTTTCTTACTCTTTGTAGTCTTAACGCAGGTTGTGATGCATTTTTTATCTCCTGCCGCCTTTTACTCTGTTTCCCTTCCAGACATTTTAACTCTCCTTCCTTTTTACCTCCCCTTCAATTCTCAACCAACTTCCTACGATCTCCGTTAAGTGGCGACAATAGCACACTGGCGAGCGGTGAAGTCTAAGCCTATACTCACCACGAGTGGAGTAGCAGAATTATTGTGAATTTGTGTTCTGCTGATAGAAACAGCGACCGGCACAGAGCCTCTAATAAGCTCAGCAAATTGAAATCCAGCAAAGCAAGCGGGGGTTGCCATGGAGATGATGGGGTTTCCGGCTTTAAAACATGAATCATCTGAGGGAGACACACACACACATAGATATAGACACACACACACACACAGGAGCCGGCATACAGCTTGGTCACATTAGGACACATTGCCGGCGTAGGAGGGCGAAATGAAATTGCAAATGCTGGAGACTGAGGGGGTGGAGGGGAGGGAGGGGAGCGAGGGGGTGGAGGGGAGCGAGGGGGGGTGGAGGGGAGGGAGGGGAGCGAGGGGGTGGAGGGGAGCGAGGGGTGTTGGTGAGTCCGACCCTCCTCCAGCCTCACCGAAGACGAGTCGGAGTCAGAACATGTTGTTCCTCCTCTCGCTGTCCCGGCTCCAGCCGTGAAAATCTCTAGAGAGGCATTTGGCATTTCTCCTGTTGCTGCTTGGAATGAGACGTGGCATTGAACTCTCACACACTCTCACACACTCTCTCTCTCACGCACGCACGCACACACACACACGCTCCAAAGCCAGAATATTTCCCCCAGTAACTCAGAGAGACGGCTACCTAGGAACGGCCCTGGTCAATTCTCTTGTTTTACCAATGTGTTTGTGCCTGTGTGTGTGTGTGTGTGTGTTTGTTTGTGTTTGTTTGTGTTTGTGTGTGTATTGCTATAGCTACACTTGTGATTGTGTGTGTGGGCATCCCATTGTGTCTATAGTGTGTCTAACTTCCTTATTGTAACTCTCTTGATCTGTGGTGTGTATTTGCTACATCCTTTGCTTCTCCCTCTGTTGTTGTCTGTGTTCCTCTAAACCTTCTTCAGATCAGATTTATTGAAATTGATGAAGTAGCTCAGTAGAGTCAAATAAACCTTCAAAGTGAGGCTCATCCCATTGAAGGTCAGATTCCTCTTCCTCTGCTGTGTTTAACTGGCGTCTCCGTCTCCGTCTGCAGCCTGAGCAGATCACCAGGCGCCGCTGGCTGCGCTTCCTCCCGTTCTGACGGCGTTTCCTCCTCGGCCGCCTCCCCCTCAAAGGGCCAGTCCTTCCTCCTGCGAGTCCTCAGGGCCGCGCTGCCCGTCCACCTCCTCCTCCTCCTCCTCATCGGCCTGGCCTGCCTGGTGCCTATGACCGAGGAAGACTACAGCTGCCACCACACCAACAACTTCGCCCGCTCCTTCCATCCCATGCTGCGTTACACCAACGGACCTCCGCCCATATGAGGAAATCAAGAGTAGAAGCTGCGTTACGCCTTTTTTAGCGCCAAGGACTCCACTGACTCCTATGAATGTTTCCTTTTCACCCGTGCCCTTTAGCAACAAACTCTTTTCTGCATACGAAGTGGATTTGAGGAGATCTGAGGACGCTGCACACCCACTCGCCTGAAATCACCTCAATCTCCAGGATGAATGGACCTTACTTGTGAACTCTGCCCCCTCCCTCCCCCCATAGTTCATGTTGTTCATGAATTATTTATTATATGTTGTTCATGAAGGTTTCTGAAGGAAAGTGTGAAATCAATGAAACTGAAGCACTATTTATATACTGTATGTTGGGAGCCAAAGCTGTGCTTTCTGTCCATGATACTCAGTGCTGCTGCTATTTATTTAGTTTTAGATTAGAGTGTATTGACAAAGCTGAAGCACCACCTTGTGAGCGTGGGATATCAAAAGTGTACATTTTAGACTAGAATTGCAGTTTGAGTAGCAAAATCCATTCAACAATCCTGGGAGAGTTTCATTCCGGAATTTGAAGAAAGCGTTTCCGCCTCTGCTTAAATAACAGCAAAGAAGAAAGAAAGAGGAACGTCTTACATTTGGAAATGAAACTCTTCACATCACGTAGAGCTTAAAATCCGAAGCTATAGCACTGACATACAGTAAGTAAGCACTGTTGAGGGTACTGCACTGAAGCCGTCCAGCCAAGATGGCCGACTTCTTTCCCCCAAAAAGCCAAGGCTTGTATTTCCTGTTTATAACTTCAGTATTTAATGAATCAATTAAGGCAAATATGAAAAAAGAGGTGAGCTCACTTGTAAGTGAACTGATTTGTATAAAAAATGTTGAAATGCCTTTGAATTACAGGCGGTTATTTTTTTATCTTTGTGTTTGAGCATGCACTTGAAAGTCCCTTTGCTTTGAAGAAAGCCAAACAATCACTGGTAGTGTTGAAGTAGACATGTGACATGAGATAGTGCGCTTTGTAATAATGGCCATAATTATTCTACCCATGAGCAGAATCTGTAAAAAAAAATGATGATATATAAAAATGGTTATTTATGTATGTACAGTTTGCTAATGCCGACTTCATGAAGAATACTCTTTGCATATAATAAAAACATCAAATACACTTCCCTTTGTTTTCTTGTGGCTCAGTTTTGCGAGAAACCCTCAGGCTAACCTTTGCCCTTTAGGAAATTAAATATTTATATACGGTATAAACGTTGAAAATGATTATTTCACTTCATCATATTAAATCAGTCAAATGATGTCATTGGAACCATGAGTCAGATGGGTCATGTTTGTGAAAAGCCCACACCTTGACCAAGGAAAGAGCTCGAGGTCTAGAATTTCAAAGCTTCTAGATGGCATTGGGATCAATTGCTGTAAGTTTGGGGAAATTTTAAATTTTGGGAAAAATATCAGTGTAACCATGGACCAAATTGGTGATATTTGTGAAATTCCCAAGGTTGTGAGTTCGAGGCCTGTTGTTGTGTTCTTTGCTGTTTGGCTCAACAGGATAAGTGTGTGTTTGTCTTGGCTTGATGTTTGAAGGCCGTCTGTATGAAAAACCACAAGAAATGATGAAAACATGTTGTCCGTGTTGCTCAAAGTGGGAGACCGAAATCAGATTTCACAACTATGAACATATATTAATATAATTCTATATATTCTTATCATTCTGAATGTTATTCTTCATGGAATCCATTATCCCCGATTGCGGGTTTCGATTAAGTCGAGCCCGTTTACAGAAACAAGGCTTGGTCGCATTTTCAGAACCTTTGTCTACATTTGTACACAATGTCAAATGAAACATTAATTTATCTGAGCCCCGGGTTTGAAAGTTTCTTTTCAAAATAAAACAAGAACAAGCAGAGAGGACAGTCTGGAGTTCGTTTTTTTATTTCAAATATTTGAACAAGTCACTTTGACGGACATGTTGTTTAACAAATGATCACAGTTTGAAGGAATAGGACAACCTCAACTTCAAAAACACAAATAAAGTCGTATTTTAGAGACAGATAGTTTGGAATATTTATTTTGAAAGGTACTTCCTTCCAACGTCTGAATTTACGACACCCCCATTTTCTTAACCACTAGATGGCAGAGGAGACCACAAAAGTGAAAATAAACTACTATAATCTCAAGTAATAGCAATTTCAAAAAATTAAATTAAATAGCTCCAGCGCTGACATGGACACATCATAGATCATCTTATGCGTAACTATTCAGTGTCGATATATAAGGCGATGGTTTGTCTCCCCCTCTTGGTTGTCTCCGTGTCCCCGTTTGAGCCACAGAATCTTTTTTATGGATCAAAATCAAACTAATCAAACCGACTCAGACAAGTCAATTCATTAGCGGACGAACAGCAGCTAGCAGCAGCTATGCACATGGCTGAAACATAAGAACAACCATCCATGCATCAGATCAGCTTGGAGCCGGTTGGCCTCAATGCTGGACTGGCACACACACATTCAGAAACACACACACACACACCCTTTAGTAAGTATCAGAGCTATAAATGAAAAAATAGCACAGTTTACACCAGTCGTGTGGTAGATTTGTGCGCAATCACGCTTTAGATGCAAAAGTCAAAGTAATGCCCAGCGGCCCCCTGCTGTCACTCAGGAGGAAGTGCACTTAGGTCGAGGCGGAGGCAAAGAAACATTAGCTGCTCATCATTTGAAGTCACTGTAGCCACAACATGTCTTTTTTTGGGGAGTAATAAGTCACACGATTAAGCAGAGGAAGTGAAGAAGAAGAAGAAGAAGAAGAACAGGAGCTGCATTCAAGCTGAGAGAGTAGAACAGAAGAAGATCTGCTGCTGGATCCGTATCTTTCTAAACAGCTACAAACGGGAAAAAGACAATCATCTAATTTATAAATAACTGTTTCATGAAATTAGCACAATACAGCTTTTATGGTTCAGCGTTCTCTCCTTTATCAACCTTCACATTCTGGTCTGTGCTCCGCCTCAGAGGACGTTTCTGCTATCAGAGCGCGAGGCTCCATACTGCAGGATCCCTGGACCGGAGATTCTGCTCTGACTCTCCTGAATGCTTCGGCCTCCGCTGCTGAAGCCCCCGGGGGAGCCGCCGCCGCCGCCGCTACTGCTGTAGTCGTTGTTGTTGTTATTGATGGTGCTGATGGTGGAGGGAAGCTCTTCGTCAGCCTGGAACCAGGACGGAGCGGCTCTGACCGAGCGGTGGAGGCGATGAGCGTCCAGCATCTCCAGGAGCAGATCGTACAGAGGCACTTTGTTCTTGCACTTCATGCTGTAGAGATGCTCCATGCCTTTGTTACTGCAGGGAGCCGTAACAGTGTTACTTTGGACATCACCTTCTGCCAACACACACCTTCTCCTACACAACGGTGCTTCAATTCCCCTTAGCTCAGAAATAACCTCAACTTCACACCGATAAATCCCCCCACACCTCTGGGCTCCTGGAGACCAGGGGAGCGCTTAGGGAAAGGTTTACGGCCTAACTGAGGGTCGGACAATCTCAACTATTATCCAGATTAATCCCCAAAATTAAATCTCAGACTGGTGTAGTTCGCTTAGACCCTAAAGCGATTAATGATACAATCATCTAAGACATGTTACTCCAATCTGTATACCTCAGAGCAGTCCCACAGACCTTTAACACTCCGGCTAAACACACGGGCGTCTCCTCACCTCATGTGTCTGATGTGGGACAGCAGGAGGAGCAGCTGGGTTTGCCTCCTGGACTGCTGCTGAACCGAGCATCCCGATTGGCCAATGTGATGGATGAGAGCGTCGGTGATGGTGTCCAGCATGTTCTGCACCCCGGAGCTGTCGTGAAGCGGCTCCATTGTCCCGGCGCAGAAAGAGAAGGCACCTATGAGGGAAGAGCGGGAAGATTTGTTTCTTTCTAAAGCTTTTTCTACAAAAGGACAAAGACTGCTGCTTGTATCGATTTCACTCTCTGTTGTCCCACTAATTTTTCCGTTCTGTGAGTTTCTCATAAAGAATACCTGTATCTGGGACAAACACAGATCTCTGCTCCGCTTCGTGTTGTCATGGGAACTGTTTTTTATCAGGAATATCGACGGTACAGGCGTTTCTAGAACACTGTGTTCGGCTGATGTGCATTCAGAGCGACACCTCTGTGGGCAGTTTGACCCTGCTCAACATTCACTCATGGGAAAAAACAAAGCTGTAGTTCAGTGCGACGCATGAGGGGAGATGCTGAGGAGAGAGAGACAGCTCTGTGTTTGGGGGAGGGGGACACACACACACACACTCACTCACACACTCACACACGAGCACTGTGTCTCACCGGAGTTGAGCAGGATGATGGCTTTGAGACACACAAACTCCTCAGGCTTGAGTTTGAGCATGCGACAGCGGGCGACGGTGGCCAGGAGCATGTCGAAGATCTCCGCCATGCCCTCCACACATTCACCTTCATCTCTGCAGAGGGGAGAGGAAGCAAAGAGTCACACAGAGGAAGTAGGAAGTAAGCACGCAGGGAGACAAGGCTACATCTGCAAGTGGATTGACAAAATTAGCTACATCCAGATTTGGCCAAAACAAAACAAACATTTTCTGACAAACCAAAACGGGGGAAAATCTCAAATGGGCGTGGCTGAGAGTTTTGATTCAAAGATTGATTGATACAGTTCAAAATGTATAAGATTATAACAGTTAAAGATCAGAGTGAGCCCTTTAAAATGAGTCGATTCCACTTCATTCTAACCACAGTGACAGCGACTTCAAACCGTGGAAGCTAAACTGAGCGTCGGCGCAGGAAATCACCGCGGCGCTCTGCATGTCAGCACAGCGGTAAAGTGATGGAGAGACGAACCTGGAGAGCAGCGGGCCGTGGGAATGTGTCAGCCCTGACCCACAGCGTTTTAGTCATCATGTCCAATTGTTAAGGACGCAGGTTTCAGAGATAGTACTCTCTAATAGACTTTACAATCAAATGGGACCATCAGGCACGGTGGAGGGAAAAGCTCTGTGTCTGTCTGTCTGTCTGTCTCATCCTGCTCTCTCTCTCTCTCTCTCTCTCTCTCTCTCTCCTCCTGTGGTTTGACCGTGTTGTTTACTTTGAACAAATGAAGGGGGATGAGGGAACAGACTGTGCCCGCAGAGCAGAAAACAGCCATGCCTCATGTGCCACCGCATCTCTGCCTCTCTACTCATCCCTGCTCATCAGACTTCTCTACTTCGCCTTCCTTCCTCCCTTGTCCTCTCTACCTCCGTCTATCCATCTCCTAGTGCTTCCTTTGCCATCCTTCCTTGCAGTGTGGGGCTTTGATTAAATCTCAGTCCTGGTTGGCAGTAATGATGAGGGGGGTATATGGGGGTAGAGAGAGAGAGAGAGAGAGAGAGAGAGAGAGAGAGAGAGAGAGAGAGAGAGAGAGAGAGAGAGAGAGAGAGAGAGAGAGAGAGAGAGAGAAAGAGAGAGAGAGAGAGAGAGAGAGAGAGAGAGAGAGAGAGAGAGAGAGAGAGAGGCTGCTCTCCTCTCCATGGGGAACACATAATTAGTGTTTCATCACAGAAGAGACGTGTTAGGGTGGCACAATGGCTGAAATGGTGTGAAATGGAAAATCTACAATGCTGATGTATCACTCTTGAGGTCTGAGAGAGTGAGAGAGTGAGATGAGGACGGGGCGAGAGCAGGAGGGGGGGGGGGGGGGGTCTCTGCTACCTGTCCAGTATGAGATCCTGGGCGAAGATGAGCTTGCCGGGGCAGTGGATGGATCTCCAGATGAGGCCGATCATCAGCACCTCCAGCCAAGCGCTCTCCAGCAGCTGCACCTGGTCGTGCAGAGACAGCTCCAGGAAGCCTGCAACACACACACACACACACACACACACACACACACACACACACACACACACACACACACACACACACACACACACACACACACAGATCAGGATACACATTATTAACAGGTCAGATAGTGGAAGGAAGGAAGAAAGAAAGAAAGAAAGAAAGAAAGAAAGAAAGAAAGAAAGAAAGATAGATAGATAGACAGATCGATAGATAGATAGATAGATAGATAGATAGATAGATAGAAAGAGATTTGCCTTACACTTTCAAACCACAAAAATATGAATAAATATGCAGTTTTGAACCTTTTCAAATATCCCACATGGGTTGAAATTGTACAAAATCTGAATAAACTAAAAACAAAAGTAGCAGACAGTTTGATTGAAATGACCTGGAATGCAGAACAAAATGTAAACAAACTCTTCCTATCTCGAGCTAATAACTGCCGTCTTATCAGCGATGGTTGTTGCAGCACAGAGATGCTGCTTGCTGCCGGGCCGCTGTGGCTCCAGAGCTGAGCTTAAAATAATCTCAAGTGTCTGAATGAACTCTGAGTGCTTCCATGGGGCTGAATAGGAACACCCCGGCTGCAGAGTCCACCCTCTACATCTTCCTCTTCTCCCCTCATTAAAATAGAAATATGCACGCTCTTGTTTTGGGCGCAGGCAGGCGACTCAAAATGAAACCTTTTGCGTTTAACTTTCTCTGCCTTATCACCGGCACTCAGCTGTCTCAACTCATACAAGATTATAATCACACACAATTCACTCCCGTCGTTCCTCTCTGGTTCCTGTTTGGGAAGCGTCGCAATTAAAACTGTGTGTCTTTGGGCTTTTAGTGAAGCACGTAATACCTCCAAATCAGGGTTTGTGTGTGTGTGTGTGTGTGTGTGTGTGTGTGTGTGTGTGTGTGTGTGTGGTGTGGAAAAAGAGGTGAGTTGCTTTGGAGGCGTTTGGGTGCCATAGGCTGCCAGCTGATTGATTGGCCAAACAATCCTCTCAAAGGTGATGACTGTCATTACATCACTGTAATGGCTCTGCGTTTGTGTGTCTGTGTCAACGTGTGCCGCCACTATAAAGATCTTCCGTCACTTTGCTGAAGCCTGAGCTGCCAGCCAGACTCCCGACAACACACACACACACACAGACACACTGTATGATGGTTATTTGTGGGGCAGCATTGTTACTATTAGTGTTATTATCTTGAAACAATAAAACTTTGCAGCGACGTGATGATGTCTGTTTCTTTCTTTCTAAAACAAATTCACTTCAAACTACTATACTGTGAGTGTGAGCCCCCCCTGGTGTGAGCGGTGCTGACCTGGAACCTTCTTGGCCCAGGCGATCATGTGCACCAGCTCCTTGTCGGCCATGCTGGTGAGCAGATTCATCAAGCTGTTCTCTGTGTAGGGTCGGCTCAGCTTCTGGCGAGAGCACAGCATGGGCGGCTCGGCGCCCTGCAGCTGCAGCAGCACCTGGAGAGAGAGAGAGAGAGAGAGAGAGCGAGAGAGCGAGCAAGTAAGTAAGCGAGTGAGCCCGAGACAAATTATAGGTAAAATCTACGATAAATGCTTCTTGACAACCACAGAGCAGATCGTGGTGACATTTGGTAGACAATGTGATCCGTTAAGATGACAGAGGAAGTGTCAAAATGGAATTGGCAGTTTGCCTTGGAAAATCATTGGAAGTAATTGTCCAAATATACTTCGTTATACCTTATTAGATATTTTATAAGGGCTTCGAACATGATTCAGCCAACCTGAGCTGAGGGCTGCAACTGTTTACAATGTATTTCTTCATTTGATATAATCATATATAATGAACAAATCAGATTTCCCTTCAGAGATCAAAAAATTGGAAAATATTCTTCTAATTTGGTGTTTTTCGATACAATTCATAAATAACGTTGTAAGCGGACTATCACCTGGTCTGGATGCATGCTAGTCATCGTTGTTTTTCGCACACTGCTGCTTCCGCTGCTGCTGTTCTTCCTCCCGTCCCGAGGGGGCGCTGTCCTGTGCTCCAGCTCCTTCAAGGCCTTGTCTCTGTCACCGGCGTTCCTCCGTCGCTTGTCGCACCGCATAATGCGACTCCCACGGTCCTTACGCAAACCTGGGGGACATGCCAAGGGTATAGTGGTGTGCGCACACACACACACACACACACACACACACACACACACACACACACACACACACACACACACACACACACACACACACACACACACACACACACACACACACACACACACACACACACACACACACACACACTCGTGACTTCATATCCTGACTCTGCCATTGAGTGTGTGTGGGGTGTATTGGATGCCTGTGCGATTCAAGAAGTATGAAAACAAAAACGTTGCTGTGTGCTAATCAGCAGTCGTACTCCTTAAGAGGAAATCATTTCAAGGTCACGTTAAAGTTAGACTCCAGCTTATCTGCATCCACCAGCACATTTAGCAAGAATCCAGGATGGATGGACAGCGGCTGAACACAGCTTATGAAAGTATGAACACAAAGGGAGAATGAGATTTAGAAGGAACTAAGATGGAGAGAGAGTCTCACCTCCTTTCATCATGCCAACTTCATAGCACTTCCTGAGACGGCATGCCTGGCAGCTCTTCCTGCGATTCCTGTCAATAGTGCACTGATTGGTCGCTGGGCACATATAGTCATTGTGACCTGAAATGGAGAAAAAATAAAATATCTATTACATCAAGCCCCCACTCCAGTGCTGTGTGTTTAGTCACCCAGTACGCTTCATCCCCATTTTAAATGGATCGGAGATGGAGGAAACTCAAACTTGGCATCTTAGTTGTGTCATTTCCATGGAGACCATTGCCGTCTTTGGTACCGCTCTTCCATTACGAGCATTCTGCTGCGAGAGGCATCCTGCTTCCAAATGGTATCGTGAACATGACCGAGCTCTTATCTGCGCACGGGAGGATGGAGGTTTGTTTCCATGTTGGAAACATGGGGGTGTGTGTGCTTCAACACAGGACAAACACGGTCTCACACAGCATCAAGAGACTATAAAGGGACTGATTTACTCCCAACATCAGCCTGTGCTTCAACCTACAGATACACTCACAAAATCTACACAACATCTCAATCACTTTTGTCTGCGTCATGCCTTCCTTTGATTTGAGTTCCATAGACTACAAAGCAGAGAAGATGGCTGCCTACCCTGGATGCTCCTTTTGAAGAAGGCCTTGCATCCCTCGCAGGACCACACCCCATAGTGGTACCCAGAGGCGTAGTCGCTGCACACGGCGCAGAAACGGGTCTCCTTGGTCACCTCGTAACCCCTGGCCCCGGCTCCCACGACCACCGACTCCACGGCGTCGTACGGCTGGTCCGTGGCGCCGCACTGCTCCTCTCTGGATGTCGACTGCTGGCCGGACGGCACGCCGGACCTGCTGCACGGCACGGGGTTCATTTATAAATCCAACCAATGTCAATACATGCTGAGACATAATCTTATTTTGGAATGAGTGAGGACAAAGTCTGATGGCCATGAACATACTGTCAAGCGTGTTTTGGCACACACTCCAACTGGACATTAACCCAGATAATATAGAAGAAATCATGACTACAAAAAGAGTCAACGCAGATTTCTGTTATTAGAACAAATGAAAGTCAATGAATTCAAACGTTAAGTAAAGAAGGAATGACAGACTAAGACCAGGGCAGAGCAGCATTTTCCACCTGAGTCAGGGGAGGAGGATGTGTACATGTGTGCCTCTGTTGTTCTTACGTATTGTTCCTTTCTCAAGGTCCTTGACAAAGTCCTTAATCTCTGGAATTAGAAACCAGGGTAAACCTTGATCCGTCCTACTCAGATAATGGCTGTGTTTTGTCATAAACCACAGATTACCAAATGTTACCAAATTGTTGTGTTTATGAATGCATTTGGAGGACTAAACACGGTTGCCGTTATATCTGCTCTCATTAGATACAAAAAGCAGCCTGGAGCACAATAGAAATAAAGAATAAAGGCAGTTGTTTGTGTTCTCCAAGCTGGAAAATAGCTGTGTAAACAAAAAGGAAACACCTCTCTGATATGTGCACTGGTGTTTGGATCTGGATTGCGCAGTGCACAGCAGTTACACCAGAAGCAAACAGACGGGACTTCACAACTCAAGAGTGAAGTGGCAATTTACCAATCTGGGTCATGACTACATTCATAGTAAAACGGTCACATTTTCCACACACTCCACTTTCTTATTGTGACAATTAAGAACCTTGGAAGTGACACGTGACCTGTTGATGCAGAGTTCAGAAAGATCCACTAAACTCACCTGTAGACGGGCGTGGAGGTGGTTTCCAGATACTGGTGGCCGGACGGGTGCATGAAGGGGCTGAGCCGAGGGCTGGAGGGCACAAACACCAGAGGACTCGTAGGCCCGCTCCCCATGGACTGAAGGCTGCCATCTGAGGGCGATCCGTGGCCGTCCAGAGGGGCAGAGTAGAAGCCGGCGGCGGGGTGGCTGTAAAGAGGCGCCGGGGCAGGGGCGGGGGCAGCGTAGTCGTACGCCCCCTCCAGGAAGTCCACGGTGGCTGCCCCTCCGGGCCCCCGGCTCTCCTCGGGGTACATGTCACTGAGGGGGGCACGCAGCGACGGGGAGAGACGTGGCGGGGGAGAGAGGGTCTCCAGCTCTGAGGAGGCTAGGATGATCGTGCCTGATCTGAGCGCCGGTCCCCGAGGCTGCCTGCTCTGCGCCGCGCTCTGCCTGAGCAACATCACAGCACAACAACACTGATAAGCAACATGATTTAGACTGGCTCTTCAATGGCTGGGTGGGGGCACAGAGACCAGTGCTGCTCGCTCTCTCTCTCTCTCTCTCTCTCTCTCTCTCTCTCTAGTTCGCTCTCTCCATTGAAGTCAGTCCGGCAACTTGAAGGGTCCACTACTCTCCCAGTCGCTTTTCCGTCTCGTCTGCCCTACAGTTTCCACCCACATCCAAAAAAAAAAAGGACACATCCAAAAAAGGCTCCTCCCAATCTCCTTCAGTTTTTTTTTGTTTGTGTTTTTTTTGGATGTCAGCAGCTTTTCCCTCTCTCGCTCTTGTACACTGATAAAGCTCAACTAATGTGTTGGATGGAGGGAAGGACAGCCGGGCGCAGATAAACAGCGAACGCCAAACAAATCTCCTGTCTTTTCTTCCCATATCTACATCAAAAATCATTTCTTCCAACTTCCCCTTTGTGTTACATTGAAAAAGCTTGGAATCTGAAGCCGAAGCAGCTGTAAAGCAGATGTGATTCGGCTAATATTCACAGAGAATGACTTACGAGCAGCTTGACCGTAAGTGGACCGCAAATCAAATCACATCAAGCGACAATGGCTTTACACAATGAGGCCTAAAATAGGACAATTAAGACAATAAGAAACATTAGTGCGCGGCAGTACTTACCTCTCAACACATCAGTCACCCTCACCTCCGTTAAGTTCGGCTCTGCTCTGCTATACTGACTCTTGGGGAATCGGGTACGGCTCACTGGACACAATGGGAACAGGCAAAAGGTTAGAAAAAAAAGGATAAACAAATTAAAGATGCAGCCAAATCGATACCGATGCTGCGTTTGAGTGCCAGGTCACCATAACACAGCAAACACAGCAGCAGGTCAGATCTTATTTCAGCAGCCAATATTTCACAATACCAAACGTGCTTATGATGCGTTACTTGAATGAGGCATTGTAGCTTTTGATTTGGATCCAATTCATAAAGAAATTGATAGGAGTCTCCACATTCATCCCGTTTTAGTAATAGTAATTTTCGGTGAATGGAGGCTGACTTGTAAACGTATGTGTACAATGTGAAGTAGGTCAATCATTGCCTCATGACTGACAGATCAAATAGATAAACAAAACCATATAAGGGAGCAGAGTATTGTTTTGCATGTGCAGATTTAAAAAGGATTTGGTGTTAATGTTGAATGTTTCTGTGACTGTCAGGGAGCCTTGCAGTCGTTGCATAATTGGAGAGCAGAAGTCAAGGTTGAAAACAAAGCTGAGGAGAATCGAACAAGAATGTAACGTCAACACCCTGTTTTTAGGAATGAACTTCAAACAGTCAGAGGACGGTGTGAAGTTGATTTACGACATTTACGACGATTTACTATATTAGTGGTTGGATAAAGGTTAAGCCGGATAATTTGGGGTCGGAATTAATATCTTCGAAATTTACGAGTGACATTGTCATAAGGGCAGGAACTACTACGAGCTCCGAATGACAAACTTTGGACCGAGACCTCTGGGGTAAAAGTGAACCTTTGGCAGAGGGGCTTCATTTTCCACTCTCAAGTAAACAGCCCAATTTTCAGAACATGTCAGGTCAAGTGGAAAACAAGTAGGCCTGAAGATGGTATATATATATACTTTTGCATTTCTAAAGGATAAAATGAAGACACTGTAAGATCAGGGAAGAAAAGCGGAGGGCGAGAAAGGAAACAACTAAATCACCTAAGAGGCCTTTTGACAATAATTGACTTCATTACTACAACAGTCGTTCAGAAGCGTGTCAGCCGCCTGAATGGTGCCACCTTTTTCTTCCTGCTCAAGTGGCAGTCATGTGCATGTTGCAGTTACAGATGATTTTTTTGGGCTGCGTTTTGAGGTCCAACCTGACACTGGATACATGAAAGGTCAATACTCAAGGTCTTAAACCCAGCAAAGAGGTTTATAAATTCTTTAAATACGGTTAAAAGGAGGATTTATGTTCTTTACATCCCTGGTGAACATCAATCAGAATGTATGGCCGTATTTGTTGTGCCTTTCCTCGCAAGTTCGGTTTAATAGATTCACAATGTTTGTCTTACGGTGCCGAAAGTTGGTGGACAAACTGATAAGTGTGTATTGATCATCTGGATCAAAATGCCAGCCAATACTAGATGCCCTGCAAGCAACGCCAAATGCCAAACTCCTCAATTAACTCCAGCTGGGCCAGAACTATGCCGCTTATCTGAACCAGCACTCCTGACGTTGTGACCTTATCACCCCCGTCCTCCGTGACCTTCACCAGCCCCCTTATTACCCCAACGCATAAACTCTTAAGTCCCTGGTCCCCTAAGTACTGGCCCCATCATACCTGACTGACCTCTGCACTCATCTGCTTCCTTTCTCTCCTCTTAGATGTCGAGCCTTCATCCTCTGAGCCCCTCCACCTCTGGAATTCAGTGCCTCTCTGAATCGTCAGCAGCTGGACTCGATCCAAATCTTCAACCGACACCTCCTCATCTCACTACTCTCAGAAGTGTTGACCACGCTTCTTGTGCCTTACAACACAAAACTGGGGCTTTTTAAAAGATGACAGAGGGGAAACGAAGAACAGTCGTCACTGTATTATATTCAAACAAGCGCATACATTGAATTGAACTTCAAACCAGCAGTGAGATGAATTCAATTACCACAGAAACCAACATTGGCAGGTTTAGATATGTGCATACCATACATACAGACATACATCCATCAACAGATATGACAGTGTGGTGTCACGGTTATCATTGACAATGAAACACAGACATCTTGGTTGTTATGGTGACACAGCTCCAGTAACAGTTTATCAGACAAAAATGTAGTTAATGTTCAGTGATTTGACAAAGAGAAAAGTAAAGAGTAGAGTTTAAGCAACTGTATGCATATTCAGTTTACATTGTTCTCTCTGACACGCATAACAACAAATATCACTGCTCCAGTAACACATCAGATACAGACTTATAAAGTCCAACTCTTACTCAATTTTAGCTCAATTTGTCATAGCATCTACAGTATGTCAACATGTAAACATCAGGATTCGGTACATTTCACACAACACAGAGGATTCTTGTGTTTTCCCACATCTATGGGAAAAAAGCAAATATAAAGACTATAAAGACCCAAAATGCTGAAATTGTAAATAATCAATGGGACAGTAAAATTATTCATGAAAACAAAAGATATAATTTTTGCAGCCGTTTCGTTTTTATTTGTAATGTGAGAAAGTGCTAACCAACAATAAGAACAAAGACAACATTTGAAAAGCTAATATATCTAAGTATTGTTATGGCTGTAAGATAACTCCTGCATGCGTCTGTCACTGTGGTGATGCCTTCAGGGATCCGCTGGTCTCAATGTTCTGAGTGTGGGCTGTAGAACTGGATGACGCCGTACTTGCCGCTGGTCATCCAGTCTTGTTCTTGGGAGCTGAGCCTCTCCCCTTGGCCCGGCTGCAGACCCACCTGAATGTTGGCCTTTAGAGTCCTCAGGCTGCACAGTGGCGCTGGCCTGAAGCCCTGCAGAGCCGTCCCAAAGCCCACAGTGTGATCCCACTCCCTGTCCCCCGTCAGCTTCCTGTAGTTGAGATCGCCTTTGAACAGCACCAGGTCTGCTCGCTGGAGGGTGGCGTACAATTCGGGGGCGTCAGCTGCCATATCACAGAACTCGTTGGGCAGTGTCCAGAATGGATGGTCATGATAGGACCACACGCCCTCCTTCAAATACGTCTGCCACTGGTTACCGCACTTGGACATCCACTTGTGATTGGCTCTGACGCTCTGCTGGATGGTCCACTGAAAATCTTGTGCTGTGACATCAGAGACGAACCACGGGGAGCATTTGCCGTGGAAATGGATTTCACAGGCGAGGCCAGAGGAGACGAGGAAATCAGCAAGGACCAAGTCGGTCACCAGCTCAAAGCCGGCATTATCTAAAACAATGTCCACCCTCCCCGGGGTTGTTGTTCCAGAAGGTCCTGGCTTTTGGGCAGACAGAAGAGTTGACCATACCATGTTGGCGTCGTCCACCAAGATGAAGGGCTGTAAACTGGAGAGGGAATCCAAGGGACTGGCCTTCTGGGAGTTCTCTCGACCAGCAGATATAGACAGATCACACTTATTCCCCCATAGAGACACCTGGGACCAATCAAACAATAAACATGGCTCAGGAATGAAGAATGAACTGTACATTACGTGTCTGGATTTTGTAGAACAAGTTTTTACCCCAAGTACTTAAAGGTATGGCAACAAGACAGTGACTCAAACCTTGATAATGTTAACTTATTCTCTGTCTTTGATTGAGCCTGAGGACCGTACGGTATTGTAGGTACTGACCCGTAGTAATTTGTTGAAGTGCTCAGCCAGCTCATTCTGAGACAGTTGTTCCACATTCTTATTGATGCCTTCTAAGTGTGTACATAAGGCCATCACAGCCTGCTGCGACTCAAAGAAGCTCTGAGTCTTCCCCTCGTTGAAGACGTCAAAGTCACTGATGGGAGGACTGCAAAGACAGCAGAAATACAGCAGTTCAGTTTCTTATCACTTCTCTTCTATCTTGAGATTGGAGTGATTCAGCGACGAGCAAACTTACTTGAACCAGAGGGCCTCCTGGATCCTGCGGTACATATAGCACTCCATGTAAAGCCACGGAGACTTGAACCAGCTGACGGACTCGTGGTCCCCTTGCAGCCTCTGCTGTCTCTGCAGATACTGGTTCCACGAGTCTGCATCTCCGAAGCCATCTGACAGAGGTAGTACCACCTTGTCCGTCTGCAGCTCGTTCCTCAATTTGGACAGGAAGGAAATTGTTTTCTTCTCTGCCAGGACACCCTCCTGGATCACAACACACAGAGGAAACACAGGCAGTAGTGAAGGATGAATAGGGCTGATGTAGATTAGTGAAAAACCAGGGAGTATTAGAGTAAAGTCATCCTTACCTCTCCAAATTCCTCAAAAAACTTGTTTTTGTTACGATGGATTGTGTCTATAACCTTGGTCAGGATGGTTGGTAATCTGTCTTTCACCGTGAAATAAGCAAAAGACCTGAAGGGAAAAGATTACCAACATTCTTTACAGGGACATTTATTAATACAGGCAGACAAGCAGTAAAATAGCAATATATTAATCTTGCATATAGACTTGAAACAAAAACAATTGAACGCTTATTTTAGGTCATGGAATATAGTCTGGTGTATAAATATAGGAAATAGCCTGTCAAAAGTAAGGTTCAGCATTAGTCTAACGTTACGTCACTCATCAGTAATCGCACCTGTTGCTCCCTGAGTAACACGGTACCTTGTATCCTAGTTACTTGATAGGTTAGTATCATCTTAATCTGCACATAACTGGGTTTAGGTAACATAATGTTCTGTGTTGTGTCCTGCAAAGTACCGCCTGAGTGTACTGGCGTTACTCCCTAGTGGCATGCAAACTAAACAATTAATTAAATACTCTTATTTCAACATCTTTCCCCCCCACAATGTTCACATAACGAGACGCGTCAACATCGCCAAATTGGCTGAGGTCGTACTTTAGTCGGTACTCAGCAGACGCCATTGTTGACAACGGAGTATCGGCTCTATAGGAATTCCGCAGTGCGCTAGAACGGCTCTGACTAATGCGGATAAATGTACCTGCGCCACGAGTCAGAACATGTGTAACAAAGACGCTGATATCTCTGAAATGGCTGCGGATAAGTTTATGGTCCTGTCGCCATTCAGAACATTCTGACTGTACTTAAGCAATGCCTGTTAGCACTGAGCTAATGCTAGTGGCTGTTTGGACACAGTGGTACTACAGAACTGTTTTAATGCAGCAGTGTCGTCCTCCTAACGTTTGAGCTGAGGACAAAGTAGTTGAAGCAGCTGACAACATACCCAACCACTCCAGCTGACAGTGAAGGAGGAGGAACTCCATGCCCAGTTTGAGCAGCCGCCATCATTGTAACAGTGATGTTGCGCGTTCACTTCCTTTTTAGCCACCCGTGATTTGACAACAGGGCGGGTAGTCCAGGAGTCCGTAGCTAGTAAGGAAAAAGTATGAGGAAGTGAACAAACCTCACAAATGTAAAGTATACGCCATTTCGGGCTATTTGTAATGATAAGAGGTAGGATGTTGTGCCCTGAAGCCACAACTAAACGGCCATATTCGTGCAAAACCGGCGCGCAAAGTCTGACGTTTCGTTGTCACGTGATGTGCCTAACCACATCCTTTTTGTCGAATTTCGGGTGGAGAATAAATAACGCTGGCAGCAAATTCAAAAACAGAAACTTTATCGATACAGTTTAGACTGCTTGAAGGCGACAAACAGACGTTCAAATATTTCCTATTGTTACGGACGCACAGCACACCAGTACTCCAAAGCTTGACTGCAAATGTTTCTTGACAACATATGTTTTACTTTATGTTTTATTCTTCTCTCTCGAGGTCCCATTAATTTAGGGATTATTTCGAATGCGATGATTCCATCTAGTGGTGAAGATATAAACTGCAATGTCTGCATGTGAGTGTCATGTTCTTGGAACGTGACACGTCAAGCAATTATTTAACTTTTCTTAATTGCTTTAGCAAGCTACCTATTATTGCCTAGATTTATGCCTTTTCTGAAGAGTTAACCACTTGACTTGTATCATTTGTTAGATACAGAGCGTCATCTTTGAGAATTCAGGATGCCCAAATTCTTACATTATTTAAAAACATTTGTTACATATACAGAATACTATAATTTAAAATGGACGGGTTGTATATTCAATTGAATTCCACATTGTTTATGTAGCGCCAAATCCCAAGGTTATTTTAAGGCGCTTTACATGCATGCATTTAAAGAAACCCAACATTCCCCTCATGAGCAAGCACTTGGCAACAGCGGCAAGGAAAAACTCCCCTTTAATGGGAAGAAACCTCAGGCAGAACTGGGCTATAGGTGGGTGGCCATCTGCCTTGACCAGTTGGGTTGAAAGAAGGAGAGAGAGAGAGAGAGAGAGAGAGAGAGAAAGAGAGAATGCATGGAATACTCGTAGGACAGGATTCTCATCTCTACAGGACATACTACTACTAGCACCTTTTATTGTCTTAACTTGTAAAAACTGACAATTATATCTGTCTGTTATTTATTATTCACTGTATGTCTGTCAACCGTTCTATTAATGTACTTTGTTGTTTGATTGTTCTTTGTCATTGTATGTTTGTGGTTAAATAAAAAAATAAACCAGCATCCTGGGGCATCCCATTCTCTAGGGCAACGGTTGTCATGGAGACAACATTGTATCACCTCAGCTGGAAAGGTCAGATTTCGGACCCCTGAGGCTTTTTGGCGGGAAGAGGAGGAGGAGGGGTTTTATGAGTCTCTGGTGAGACCTTGATGATTGCTGCTACTCATATTTCAAGATGTGTATGCTGTGATTGATCATGATTTTAAAATACCTTCATGTTCGATACTATAATATTCTCACTGAATTATTTTTTAACATCAGATGACTGTCCTTTCTTGCTTTTGCATTTCAATCTAACCTCATTGAAAATACTTAATCTTTTCTGTCCTGTTTACCATCAACCACTGAATTAACAGAAATAATTAAACCCAACACAGGCATATACTCTATCTTTCAGTGGTCTACTGTAGGAACAGCCCTCCTCCCTCTCTGTGACTGTATTGAGTCACCGCATTGTCCAAAACCATATCACAGGCCAGGCACGACATCATCTTCATGGTCTCTGTGGGGCTTTAGGAACTGGATAGTCTATCTAAACTCTGGTTTACTCTTTTTTAACCACGTCGCCGAATGAATGCTGCGCCTTCCCAAATATGAAGGCGGAAAGATTCCTTTAATCCTGTTTCTCTCGGTCTCTCCCGCTCTCTGTGTCTGTCTCAGATCAGTTCCCATCACTATGGGAACCAGGCAGTCAGGATGTGGGGTCCCGCAGTGTCCTTGGGAGTGGGTGTCCAGCTGCGTCCATCTCCGGTATTCATCCACCTTCCCCTCCCCCACTCGGCCCCGGCCTGGCCGGATCTGTTTTTCTAAACCGAGAGCGGAGTGAGTCACCACTCCGGTTTCCAAACAGGCCATGAAAGAAGGGGGGCGGCCGGAGTTTTAACGTTAAAGGCCCTGTTTAAACAGGTGTTCCTGCTCACCACACAGAATAACCCAACAGTATTTCATTGAAATGACTCAATATGTGACCTATGCTGTTTGTAAGGTCACTTAAAATTGTGTAATGACGTCAGGATTAATCAAATCAGATGCACATCTCACTCTACGTTTGAAGCCAGTTGATATAGGCTGTGCCATTACATTTAAAAGTGAATGTTGTTTATTGCAGGAAAAATCTATTTAGTGGAAATCAGTGACAGAGCGGTCATGTGAAAGTCCGGTCTGGATCTGTTTGAATGAGCTGAGAGAGAGAGAGGGAGAGAGAGGGAGAGAGAGAGAGAAAGAGAGAGAGAGAGAGAGAGAGAGAGAGAGAGAGAGCAGTAATTTGACCTAATGGTTGAGCATTATGGTAAAAGAGTCTATCGATCAAATGTATTGATTTCAAATGTGAATGTGAGTGAATAGTCTATCTAAAGGTGCTTCTTTCAATAGACCCCTGTGGCCGGCCTATCAGCATAACAGATGTGCTTTTGTTCTGCTATCATATCTAACTTCTCAAGTGTTGTTTCTCTGTTTGTTGTGAGACATTATTTCCCCCCCACATGTCTTTATCAGCTAATTACTTTCAGTATCACTGTGAACAAAGCAGATCTGAGGCTGCTAGTTTGAGACTATTGCTTTATAGACATTTCTACCCTTCTCCATGACTCCCTTCTCCTTTTATAGCAAGTGTATTTACCCTAGAACTACTGCTACAATTGTCATCAAAGATGTCCTCTACAGCCTCATACATGCCTCTCTGTGCTGAAATGCAACCCTTAACAATCGCTCTGAGCCTGTGAGAGGATCCTCCTACACTTCCTGTGCCTCCGGACGGGCCATGTGCGGTTCGTGCGACGCATTACCAAGCCCTCTGTTCCTTCTCTCGCTACATGTATTTGCTGCTTTGCCAAAGACAACTAAAGGCATCTGTTCGTTAGCTTTACCTGCTGAGATCAGAAAACAGCCAGAAATCAAAATACAAACAACACGACAATTACGCAACCTTATGTTAAGCTTGCATAATGAACATACTTAGGTCTTTGTTCAATGGAAGACATTTTGACATCCAGCCCACATGGAAAAAAACCTGTTTGAAGATCTTGTTCCATGCAGCAGAGAAAGCCCTAGGATGGGAGCTTTGGAGCACTTGTGATTCGCTTACAGAAACTGTGGACATAGATCTTGTGTAAACAAAAACAACCCCCTGTTTACCTATGACCAATTTAGCTATGAATGGTCAAACGCAGGTTGTATCGTGTGTCAAACGTGTATTTCTGAGGGAGACGAGCACTAGGCTTGGTTTCCATCGTGTTTGTTTCCCTCTTATACACCGCTAATGTCATATTCTGATTCCCCAAACAGATTACACTGCAAACTAGCAGTGCCACACAATTCTCTGTTACTCTTATGTGGTCAGGCAACTCCAATTATCTACTAATTGTCTAATCTATGCTTAAATACAAATACAAACAAATGTATAGTGTGTATGTTAGCAAACAATCTCATTATTGACTTGCTAGTCTATTTTGGATTTGGTTTTGTGTGTCTAAAGTGACAAATACATTAAGTTTAAGACCAAATAGAGAGAAGCTGGAATCAGCAGCTATCCCATATTACTTTTTTTATTGTTGATAAATGTTCTTACAAAGTTAAGAGTAAATGTGTTTGTTTTCACGCATTAAAACAGCCGTTGCCCTGGTTGCCTACATCTCATCTTAAAAACTCTTCATCTGAAACATAAAAGGAAAAATACTAAATGACTTATCAAACTTTATTTGTGTTGATTATTAGACACATTCATAATATTGTATGATATTTTTGGGATATTTACTTTACTTACTATATGTGCGCTAGCCAACTAATACAACTACATTTAAAAATAGTAAACTGCTTTTTTAATGACCTTATGTTCTCTTCTCGACGTTGTGAAAACACAACTATGTCAAAACTTTGGCTTTGACGTCGTAATGACTGCTGCAACAAACGTTACGCATCATTTGTAAACTCGTTAACAAAACACGCCGCTTTAACCGAATATGCAAATGTGTGACGAAGCAAACGTTATTTCGTTATATGTCAGTGTGGTGTGGGGGTAGGGACAAACACACACGGACACACACACCCAACCCACATACAACGGTTTGATGTTTAACGTGTTGTTGACGGAGCGGACGGAATGATTAACCGTCACACTGAGACTTTACGTCGCTGCGGCTCACCGGCTGTTCCATTAAACCCCAGTACGCTCATCCGGGTCACGACGGTTCTGCACATTTGCGGGAGAATTCACGTTAACTCAGACGCCCCCTGCTCAACGAATTTCACAACGGCTGTTTTCTCTCTCTCTCTCTCACTCGCTCTCCCTTCACCCGCAGTCATGTGATTGTAACGTAAAACCCCTAACCGGAAAACACCGACGGACGACCCCTCTCCGCCGCCGACGAACGAATGCAGCGTTCGCGAGGAGCAGTACGAGCTGGGAGCCCAGAGGACGGACGGTCGGTCCCCCGGTACCAAACAAAACAACGGCGACGCGACAAAGTCCACCATCCGGAGCCCACAGGTACCGGCTGCATGGTTGTGTTTAACTCGTTTCTTTCCGGTTTTGTCGCTACGCGCGGCGGTATGGAGGGAGTTACGCAGGGTTTTTTTGGTTAACTGTATTTGTCACGGGGAAGTTGAAAGGAACGCGTTCGTGACCAACCCCATCCCCCTTGCGCCGCTCGCGCTCTCTCTCTCTCCCCCTGTATGTGTGTTTGTACGCGTACATGCGCGTGCACACGTCCGTTTCTTCGCGCTAGCTAAACGACAGCCGCGAGGCAGCGGGCGGCTCAGGCGCGCTCGTTTTGTTTCTCCGCCGCCACCGCGTTTGCTTCCTGCGCGCGCGCCTGTGTGTTTTATTTTCACGCTTTGTCGCACAGTTTGTCCGTTAAAACGCGCTTGTTTTCCCTCACATGAGTTCCACACCGGGTGTTTTTTAGTGTATTTTCAATAACAGAAAAGCGCACTACGGAAGTAACTCTCCACGTGTCTCCATCAGGGGCGGTGCTTTATTGTTGCAAACAATTCTGTTCGTTTTTATCCCGTGTTTACTGAATAGAAATACCACAAAAACGAGGAATTACAACAAACGCACATAATAAACAGCATTGAAGCAATCCACATACAAAGCGGCTGAAAAACATCATTAGAGGGACTAAAAGCAATAACTATATAGTAAGTTTAGTTCACTGTATTTTTTTATATCAAACTTCTCCACACTTGATCTGATGATATACCACTACATTTTTCATACACTTACAAACAATAACCATCCACAGAATGAAAGCCATCACATGTCAAACACAGAGACTTGCATGTAGATTGAAATGTTCTACATGCTGCACCTACATTTGCTCTTTCGATCTTAACTTCACAGAATGGAGCCTCCAGGTGCTTTTCAAAAAACCCTTCAGTCTTAAATCATATACGAATGCTGCATCTAGACTCCTTATGTTATGGTGCCACAGCTGCTGATCCACATCTGTCAGCCTAGACACCACACAATCATCACAATCACCACATTTATAACATTTTTACAACATATAATACTCTTAAGCAAGGAGATCTATTGGATTGTCATTCACAATCTTTATCAAATGACACACACACACACAATATATATTATTCTTTTAGAGGTTAGTGCTGATTATTGTATTTTGGGGATTATTGGCCCTGTGTGTAAATTTCAAATTGACTGATTGTGGCTGATTAATACCAATAGGATCAATATGGAAGGACTTTGCAATCGTAATGAATTATTTACCTTCCTTTTAAAGGGCTTCTGTTGTGTCCTGAGGCGAAATAGAACACAGCAAATAACTCGCTGTGCGCACAACTTGACTTTCATTTTAATGTAGCCTAATGTATGAAGTAGGATTGTGCCACGAGGCAGGGAGTGTGAGTGGGAACAAGAAAGCTGCAGGTTCAGACTGCACCAGAGAGTCTGGCGTCCATCTGTAGTGCCCACTGTCCCTGCTGCTGCACCCACCCACCCACCCACCAGGCTGCTGCTGGACCACCGTTTGCCAGCATCTTTGGACTCTGAACTCTCAGTTGAAATGCATACAGTGTGTGTAAAAAGCTATACGCATATATGTGTGTGTGTGTTTATCGGCAACGTTTAACCAGAGCAAGGAAATGCGCAGATTTCTGATAATCTGGAGGAAATCGGCTCAAGTATTCATCTTCTTTCTGCCGTGTTGTATTTTTGGTGGCGTAGTGTGGAGAAAGTGTTGGAGAAATGAGATTCTCTCTACCCACAGGCTGTTTCCATTCTCCACTGGAAGGGGGGTAGAACCAGTTCTGCCTCAGGAATGTGTGTCGACACCCATAACCCTGATCATGTGATGGCCTGAAGCCCTCTCAGTCCTTTGCTGACCTTTGAGGTCAGCGGCAGTCGTCCCATTGGTCAGCAGAGAGCACAGAACTCCCAAACGTCCCTTGAGATTGAGTTTGAAGGGCTTTAATCGCGGCCGGCTCGTTCTAAGGTGTGTTTCCTAGACGCTGTGGCGGGGCAGATGTGAGCCGAAGTGAACATACTTCACGTTTGTCTGAAGCCTCTGTAGTTGGCCTACTGTGAAGTCCGTAGAAAAAGGGAATGTCTGTGAAAGTGGGGTAACAAATTCTCAGCGTATGTAATGGATTTAGCTGGAATACAAGTCTGTCAATTGAGTTTACTTAGAAGCGTTCGAGACGGCCTTTGCCCACGCTTAGATAACTAGGAAATGACTTTCCGGACCTCGGCGGACTCCGGCTTAGTGCTTGAAATTGGCCTATGTTTGTTATTAGGATGCGTGTTTGTCCTAACCATCCAGCTCTCCCTAGAGACGCGCCACAGGGATTATGTGAGGTTTGTCTTCTGGAAATTGTCATAAGTGGTCAATAAAGGAGCCTCTCTGTCTATTTTCCCCTCCAACGCTACTTAAAAGACTGTTAAGGCAGCAGCCTTTACAGGAACCAGCCTGAGAGCTGTTGTCATTGATTGTAAGAGCTGCCGCAAACAGGAAGACGTTCCCAACCGGCGCTGCTGAAATGGATTTGAAATTCCCAAACAGTGGTTGGATTCACATGGATGGTTTAACGTTTAAACTGGTTTGAAACGTGAAACAAGTAGGTTTGTTTCATCTTAATCTCTATAAGTTCTTCCCCCAAAGACATAGAAACATTTACAAAAATAAACAAATAAATATTAAATAACCAGCTGATTCATATTTGACCTCTGACCCTGTTCACAAGCAGCAGCGTGGCTCATTTCCTTACGGCTGCTCACCAGACGCTGTGCCTGGTTAAGCGTCCCATCACAGCCCCTCATTGTGCGCCACATTAGATGATGGACAAAGTGTTTCCATTGTCACAAAACCATTCTTGGCTGTTGTGTGAAATGAGTCTTTACAAGGCCGTTAGATCGGCCCAGCCGCCGCCGGCGCTCTGTGGTCACAGTAAACTCTGGTCTCCTTCCAGACAGGAAACTCACTGCTACTTGTTTGTGTGTGTGTGTGTGTGTGTGTGTGCGCGCCTTTGTGTAGGTTGAAGAATGGAGTTGGCCAACCATGGTCTTATCCTGCTGCAGCAGCTTAACGCTCAGAGGGAGTTTGGCTTCCTGTGCGACTGCACTGTGGCTATAGGAGACGTCTTCTTCAAAGCCCACAAAGCCGTCCTGGCCGCCTTCTCCAACTACTTCAGGATGCTGTTCATTCACCAGGACAGGTACACAACACACGCGTCACACAACACTGCACTCTGATACTAAACATAGAGGCAGCGTGTTAAAGTCATGTGTGGTGTTAACAAATCAACTTCTCTGTTTTGGTTGTGGTCAGTAGCTGATGATCTTTGCCTGATTGTTTTTCAGTGACTGTGTGCGCCTGAAGGCTTCTGACATCCAGCCCGACATCTTCAGCTACCTCCTCAACCTGATGTACACGGGCAAGCTGGCGCCCCAGCTGATAGACCCGGCGCGGCTGGAGCAGGGGGTCCGATTCCTGCACGCCTACCCGCTCCTGCAGGAGGCCAGCCAGTCGCTGTACTCGCACCCCGAGCAGAGCCTCAACCTCTCCACCTCCCTCTACGGGATCCAGATCTCCGACCAGCAGGTGGCGCTGGCAGCCAGGCTGGCGGCTCAGAGCCAGGCCTCGTCTCCTTTCGACACGGACCAGCAAGGCTCAGAGGGGAAGCTCTCATCCACACCGGCCCCCGCCACTTTGAACGCCGAGTCCCCGGCGGCTAAGTTGACTCTGTCACCCACGGACCGCGAGGCCACGACGAGCGGCCTTCAGTCAGCCAACGAGGACGGGAGGACAGACTTTTTGACGGCAGGAGGCTCCTCGGTTACTTCCATCCTCCACGTCAAGCCCAGCATCATGAAGAAGACTTCCTCCTTCAGGAAGCATTACTCCTGCCACCTGTGCAGGACCCGGTTCAATCAGAGGAGCCTCCTGAGGGAGCACCTCCTGCAGCACACCCAGGCTCTGCACCAGTCCCTGTCTGAGCCCAGCAGCGCCCTCTCCCCCGTCATGGCCACAGAACCCCACCCTTTAGATATGGAGGGGGTGGCTAAGGTCAACATGGCCGGGTTAGGTCACCGGGCCGCCGCAGCGATCGAGATAATCAGCGACAGTGAGCAAACGCCGATGTCGGGCACCAATTCGGACTCGCCCCGAGCGGAGCTGACCGCCTCGGGCTGGGGGATGGGAGGGCTGAACTCCCAGGCGGACACGCCGCCGCCGTCGGACATCGCGGACATCGACAACCTGGAGAGCGCCGACCTGGACCGGGAGGTGAAGCGGCGGAAGTACGAGTGCTCAACCTGCGGCCGCAAGTTTATCCAGAAGAGCCACTGGCGCGAGCACATGTACATCCACACGGGCAAGCCCTTCAAGTGCAGCGCGTGCGGCAAGAGCTTCTGCCGCGCCAACCAGGCGGCCCGACACGTGTGCCTGAACCAGGGGGCCGACGCCTACACCATGGTGGACCGCCAGAGCATGGAGCTGTGCGCAGCGGGGGACGACAGCAGCCAGATGGACACGCTGTTCCTGGGCTCGGCCAAGCCCTACAAGTGCAACATTTGCGAGACCACCTTCTCCAGCCCCAACGAGGTGATCAAGCACCTGTGCTTCACCCAGGGGGCGCTGGCCGGCCTGCAGGGGAACGCCGCGCCGGGGCTGCTGCTCCAGCGCGACGAGTTCTCCAAAGACGAAGGTTCCGATTTGTCCAACTCGGGCCCGGTGCTGGCAGCCGTAAAGACTGAGGAGATCATGGTGGAATAGCGGCCACAATCTGTGTGTTTGTCATTTTTCAAAGTCTGTTTATTGTGCTAAGTTATGGTTGGTATGTAAGCTAAAGTCCACGTTAGTCCGAGTGCCAATGTCGGAGGTTCTCAATCAGCTTGAATCGTTTTTGTCGTCGTGTTTGGTACAGTGTGTCACAGTGTGTGTCAGAGTTTCTTTTGTCTCCCCTGAGCGTGACAAAAGGCTGGGAGCACATATCCTTCCTCATCCCAACTTTCCTCCGAGTGCAGCGTAACACTCCACTTCCTGCTACAGCCGACGCCAACCAGAGCTGCTTTTGCGCCGCACCACAGCGGTTTCTGTTTAAAGTTTGCCGTTGACTGTGGTCGGGCCGAGCAGGCAGACGCTCGGCTCTGAGAGGAAGAGGAAGCCGAGCGTTTCGCAGCCGCGAGACGAGTCCGGATGTCAGAGGCTTACAGCGAGGCTCGGTGAGGAAGTGATAGAAAGTGCTAAAACTTAACATTCCTTGACATTTTCAGGGGGGCTTTTCTTTCTCGGTGCACATAGACGAGAGGACAGTTTGCTTTACCGCCTGCTGGCTCATCAAACCATCTGCAGTCCTCTCTGAGCGGGCGTCCTGCATGCAGTACCTGTTTCCTCCACCGGGCGACCGTCTGGAGTTCTGACATGTAGTTGAACGGCCATTACTCACATCCTTCCGATGCATCAATCCTTTAGTTTGCACTGTAGTGTTTGATCACTCCTGCATGACTGACGAGGCGTTCACACCTCAGTCTGCACGCAGGAAAGGTTACTTTGGATCATGTATTGGCAAAGTGGAACTGTGTGTGTGTGTGTGCGCGCGCGTGCGTGTGCATGTGCGTGTGCGTGTGTGCGGTTTACCTTCTCGTCACTCGTAGCTTCTCATTTGAACCCATACACACACACACATCTTGAGAGCTCTCCAGTCCACCATTGTACATCTTGTCTATTATGTAAATTAGCTTGAATTGCTCCTAAAAGTCCTTTAATATTAGTTTGACATGCTTTTCTAATTTTATATAGTGCTATATTTACAGAGATTCTATGGTTAAAGTGTTTGTATATGAGTAGGCAAGTAGCTATCAAAGGAAATAGGAATGATTTGGCATAGCGAGAGTTAACGTATTAGGGATGGGCATGATGAACCTTAAGCTTTAATACGACGAAACGTTTACAAACCTAGATTAATATACACACGTAGGTATGAATCTTATTTTTCTTCCCCTTTTTACAAATTAGTTTCTAAAAGCCGCCGTTTTACTCAGGCGGCACAAAGTGAGATATTTTTATGTAAATGAGTTCCTGAACATTGCATACAGTTTATATATGATAGAGACGCTGTGTCAGGCCAGGAGGTGTTTATGGACATGTTAAAGATTTTATGTAATCAACCGCATTTTTTTTTTTTTTTTCTAAGATGAGAATGAAGGCTTTTTCTACATACTACTGATTATCGATCATTGTTACAAGTCATTACATACATGTCCAACAAATGTGAAGCAAAGGAAGTCACACGTGTTAAGTATTGTGTGTGTGTGTGTGTCTGTGTGTGTGTAGTATTTACAGGTTGCTGCGTTCATAAACACATGATGCACGAGTAGAGAAAAGCAAGATAAACACGCTTCAAAACTGGCTGGATTAACCATCGGGAATTGATTTTAAGTGTGACTGCGGTCAGGATCAGCCAAAACTATCGCTCCTGGTCAGGGAGTCATCGCTTAGTCATCTTTTATTCGCTGTAACATTGGACTGTATTGTGTTTTATGATTGTTTGGTTCTGTCCAGCTTCGTCTAATCGCTCTAATCGCTCTAATCGCTCGCAGCGTTGTTAATGAAGCCACGAGATGCTAACGGATTTATGCATCATATAGGAAATCCTCCCTGTAGGGGTTAAAATCATGGTGGACTCTGTTTTGTCATTTATTTGGGAAAAATCTGTGGAATGCCCATCCCTAGTGTGTTTAATATGCATATTTGTCATGACCAAGTTTGATTTAAAGGCCTTTATGTTACTGACCAGCAGTGTAACTACTTCATTTTGTCTACTGTCGTGCTTTGGAGAGGATCAGGCTCCAGTCTCACTCTGATGATGATGATGATGTATTCGTTCTGACCTACCATGACTGCATTTGAGAATACAAAGCTCTTGTTTTCCTTCCTTCCTTCCTTTCCTCTTTTTCTTTGGCTAGATGTAGCTGTCGTTGTTAAATGTCTACTCAGGTGAAGTGAAGGGGAAACAATATCGAAAAAATTTGAATCCAGCAGGGTTATATTGTAAATCAATCACAGAGCCAGCTTTGCCAGATATTTAAATTCTGTTACATTTCACATAAAAAGGTATGAACATAATGACCGTGAAGTGGTTTGTGATGTCACAGAGGGAAGGATTCTTAAGCTTGTTTTGTTCAGGTATTGGAAATGCTGTACTACTGACATTCCTAGTCCCGCCTGAAGTCAATCATGTAAAGTCTTACAAGCGAGTCGGGGGTGTATTTGTGTCCAAACTTCAGTATCTCAGGAAAGAATGAGGAATTTGTCTATTCTGTCCACCATTGTTTATGATAAGCGTGACATGAGGATTAGCGAGGAGCCTAAACCGCGATACTCCAGTGCACAAAATGTCCCCAAAGCTTGTTTGACGGCTACTGTGATCATTCTGTCCTCAGGAACGCAGTTTTCTGTGTAAACAACCTAGTTTTTTCATTGAAGAATGAACAAATAAAGACATGTCTTTCATAGTTAAGGCTGTTTTGACTTTTTCATCTGCACTTGTTGTTAAATACAGACGTCAAAGAAGTATTAAAATAGATCACACATGCCAGTTTTCTCTATCTTTATTGAATGAAATATAGACAGGATTCTGTTTCCTTACTATTAACAGCTTTGAAAATATAAAAGACAGGAGTAAGACCATGCTACATGAATATTGCGCTAAATGGCTGTAGGTTATTAGTTATTATTACAACAATATGATTTTTTATAAGTACATAGGTATACAATCTGTACAAATGTTCACAGGTTCACAGTTAATTGTGTTACAAAAGAGGGGACTAAAAGTGGGGAGATGCCCCAAACTAAATGCTTTATATTATGCAACAGTAACAGATATCTGTCATTTATTTTACATAAAGCAACTATTATGGATGTGACATAGTGAAGTAAAGACTACTTCCCCACTCTTTCTCTCATTTGGTCATACAGCATCATGAAATGTGAGCCACATAGTACAGCCTTATTATTATAGTACTCAGTGGATTCTCATGCCGATTTCAACAGTGCAAGTTCCTTAGATTTGATTATTCGAACTATATCAGTGTGACTATTATTCACTTGGTGGCTTTGGTGTTCAAAATGGGGTCCCATGATTAAAAATGATTCTATTAGACCAAATCTAGCTTCCTATCTTGCAATATCAAATAAGCACTGATCAGATGATTCCAGTTTAATGAGAACAACGAGGCGGCCGAGACTTCTGTCATCTGGAAGTTCAGGGAATTTGATTTGATGCAAGTGATATCTCATCCTGTCGGCAATGGGAAAGCCATGACTCCCTGATTTAGCTTAACTCAATTTGGCTTTTTAAATTCAGAGTAAGATGCGTCTTTGTTTCTTTTTTTCCGAAGTACCGTGCGATGTTGTGACTCGGCATCGGACTGAACGGTACATGTCAGAAGATCCGTTTCAGACTTGGTAGACCTAACTCTGAAGTCATTACATGAGTCTTAAAAGATAAATGAGAACATTGAAAGGGTGCACTACTCATTGTAGGCAACAGAGGGCGTCAAGATACCTTTCTTTCATCAAGAGTGATAAAATATAGTCAAGTGACCATGTTGTAATTAAACTACTACACACAATAATAAATATGTTGGACAATAAATCAAAAAAACCTGGAAATGGATGACTCCTCCAGTGTCCAATGTTAAGGATATGTTATCCTTTACGCAACACTTCACCAAATACCTCATGATCACATGACGATGGGATAATAGCGTTTTATTGTATCTTCACATGAAACTCTGAGATATACTTATAACAATGTTCTTTCACAGTAAGTCAGGCAGTGGTTGTTGTTGTTGTTGTTGTCTACACAGAGCATGTTGGTGAGGAGGAGAGAGAAGTATAACACTGTGACAGCTGATGAGTTTCTGTTAGACGTGATCATACTCTGTCACTGTGTGTCACTGCCTGCAACCGGCGTGTTCACACACTGCCGGTGGATTCGCACGTGTACCATGGTTGAGTTAAAATCTCTACACAATCCTGAAAAAATCTCTGAATATGTTTATTAGGGCTAAGACACGCCGGGCGCTCCTAAGCAACAGTCTCCATACAATCTGACATTTGTTTGTGGAAAATTCTATGTCGAGATGAACTTTAATCGATCGATTGCTTGAATGTTGCTCAAAAGGATACCCAACATATCTCAGCCTTTATATGGGAATTTAAAAGAGGCGACAAACTGAAATATAATACAATAACAATCAGGAAAACAAATGTAAAAATAAAGACTCAGGGTCAGGGGTGAGTGAAAGGATACTCAAGATATAAATACAATATACAAGATAATAATCCACCATCTCTTCACCTTCTGACACCATCTCACTCTCACTTACACACACACACACATGCATTCACACACACACACACATACCCAGACATACATAACACACACTCAACCAAGATGCAGACTCTTGATGATGGAAAGTCACTGAGACAACGAGCACACGTCACAACGATTACAAGCCAGCTGTGATGGAACAGGCGTGGGTGAGTGTGTGTACGTGTGCGAGCGAGCGCGTGCGTGCGTGTGTGTGAGGAAAAGATGGTGGGACGTCACTTTGTTGTGACTGCGTTGAAGGTTGGGGGTTCACAGGATAAGGAGAAGGAGAAGGTGTGAAACTGTTGCTCAGTCACTCAGTCCTTCTGGGCGGGATGGGGCGGGGCCCAGTCTCAGAGCAGCCTCTCTCTATCGCTCTCTCTCTCTCTCTCTCTCTCGCTCTCTCCCTCGTCACTCGCTCACCGGTCCAGACAGCTTGTCTCCCAGGCATCGGTCTCGCATCACTGGCTGGGATAAAGACAAAAAAGGAAAATATTAAGAAACAAAGACCACCTGAGTCTGTCTTGACATTTTCATTTGTCCAAAGACTGTGGATGATTAATATGTAATATGATCTCTGCCTCTTTTCCACCTCT
The DNA here is from genome assembly GCF_046128005.1 of Genypterus blacodes. Taxonomy (NCBI): domain Eukaryota; kingdom Metazoa; phylum Chordata; class Actinopteri; order Ophidiiformes; family Ophidiidae; genus Genypterus; species Genypterus blacodes. The sequence goes on from NW_027466876.1 coordinate 3,398,771, forward strand.
CCTGTCCTCTGTTGCACAATTACACTGCCGCTTTTGCACATAAACATCTTCACCCACTTTAACACCCTGTCCCGTAACATATTAAAGTCATAATTCAGCTACCAGACACAAAACAACTTCAGCTCTTTGAGGCCACTGTCATTAAAATCCACATCCCAGAATGCTTTCTTGACTTCATAGTGAGCCTCGGATAGAAGGAAAAACAGGGAAGGGAGCGGAGGAATCATAATCTGTCTTTCAGCACAAGTTCATCTGCCCCTCACACACCGCTTCCCTTTAAGACCCCCGCCTACAAAGAAAGGGTCAACGGCGGCATTCCTGCTTTGATATCAAAGGTCCCCTGGTTACTCGTAGACCGAACAAAAGCTTTTTCATCTGGTCAGTGGGCAAATCCCCTCCCTCCTCGCTAATAAAAGTAGAGCCCATTGATGTTTCAAAAAAGCCACCATGAGAAGATTGTTTGATAGGCCAACAAAGGAATTGTGAAAATAACCTAATAGCCTATTTCAATGCTTCAATGCACCATCAGTATTGCCACAATATTGAAATACTTTTAGGCATTGTGTTGTTTCCGGCTCTTAAATTGTGTATCCGTGTTGCAGTGATGGCCTCACCTGCTCATGATGCTGTTGTGATCTCTGTGGAAACAGGCTCGATCTCCTTCACCGCCTCCTCGATCGCCTCCATCACCTGCGCCATCACCTCCGCGCATTTCGTCGATGGCGCTTTCTCCGGCTCCGTTTCAGCTGAAGCCGTCATCTGAGGCTCTTCGGGCAACGTGGGGATGCTGTCCAGCGCTTGTGTTGGACTCGCCGGGCTGGCACGTTTGATGTTGGTGATGGGGCCGTTGCTGTCAAACTCCACCGCGGTCTCTTCTTCCACTGATGGAGCCTCAAGCATCTGCGCTGCCTGCAGGACGATCTGGACCGGCATTTGGATCTCTGGCACATTCTCTGCTGGGGTTTCCTCTGCTGTTGCTTCTTCACATACATCGGACACACCATCTGCTGGTTCAACATCCTGAACCGCTGCGTCTTCTTTGCTTTCTTCCTCTTTTGCCTCTTCCACCTGTTCGCCAGTCTGACTCTCAGCCTGAACACTTTCATCACTTTCTTTTACCTCCTCGCTTTGCTTCAGTTCTTCTACCTTCTCTTCCTCCACTAAGGGATCCAGCCTCTCTGTGACCTCTTCGGGAACTGTTTCAGTGACCTCCATGGCATGATGAAGGATCTTAGGTGCTGGTGCTTCACAGGTTACCGCAACAGGGGTGTCAGAGATTACAGGCCTCTCTGTTTCAATCTCTTCTTCTGTGGTTTCTACTGCCTGGACTGGTGTTGCGATGGGGCTGGCAGGTGTTTGGGGTTCGGATTGTGGTTGTGACATTTTATGCATGGCATCCTGAATGACAGCTTGGGCAATGGCTACACTCTGTTCTTGGATGACATCGTCCTGCTCCTCTGTCATCTCAGCGACCTCCCCAACAACAGGGGCATTGACAACTTCAATCTCCTCCTTTTCTGCCTCTTGCACTTGGACGGACACTTTCTCCATTACCACTTCCACGCACTCTTCAGCGGACGAGGCAGCGACAACCACGGTTTCGCTGATGACCATCTCGCTCTGTTCAGCCACTGCTTCAGAAATGATTGACTCAGTCTCCTCTGTGATCGCTGTCTTCGTGGTCTCGCATATGGTGGACGTCTCTTGTGTCATAACCTGAACTACGTCTTTAAGCAGCTTTGTTTCTTCAGCGACGTCGACCTGTTCCATGGTCATCGTTACTGCCTTTGTCTCCACAAATGTTTCAGTGACTGTAACAATCTCATTGATGACAGCAGCTTCGGTTGTTGGTGTGATGGCATTTTCAGTTTTCAGGGAATTCTCAATCAAGTCATTGGGATGGATGACTTCACACTCGACTGCAGTGCTGACTTCCCCGGCTTTCTCGATCTCTGGTTCAGAACCCTGGGTGGCAGTTTCAATTTCTGTCGTGTCATCCTCTGAGCTTCTAACAACAGGCTCAAGTTCAGTGCTTTCCACTTGATGCACTTGGGCCTCAAACACTGGCTCTGCTGTAGCCATGGCCTCCTCCACCTCTCTTGGTTTGTCTTCCAGCAGAACTTCTGTGCCGAGAGCGTCGCGGATCACGGTGACACACTCAACAGTGTCCGTCACAGGTGTCTCTAGAGCTTCAGCAATCTCCTTGGTTTCGAGGCCGGTGCAAATGGCTGTAGCCTCACTGGAGGTATGCAGCTCCAGGGTGGCATTTGTGTTAGATTCAGCTTGCTCAGCTGGTGCTTCATCCTCTGACTTGGCAACAGCTACCTCTACTGGGACATCTTCAACAGTCACAGATGTCTGGCATGGAACCTCACAAACTTGGGCCTCCACACCCTCCACCACAAGCTCTCCCATCTCTGGCTTGGGTGACTGACAAACAGGGGTGGTTTCGTCAGCTGGAGCTGGAGCTACAGGCTTCACTTCAGCAATGGACAGCCTCCTTCCACTGATCTCTGGAGCTCCAGGGGACGGCATGGACCGCTCCTCAGTTTCATCCTCTGTCATGTCAGTGTCAACAGATTTTGGTGTGGCGGCATTCTCTGCCTCCTCTGGGATGTCACTCAGCTGATCATGTTTGTCGTCAACATCAACAGAGGCTGGGATCCATGAAGGAGACCTATCTTCAGTCAACACCTTCACCTCCACTGCAACTTGTTCTGCTGGTTCTTCCTGTTGAGTTACGACTTGGTCTTCATACTCTGAAAGAGGTACCACAGCTGGGGTATCAGAATCATCCTCACTTGAGACCTGTTCAGCGGAGGTTTTGTCGGATTTCTTCTTCCTGCGTCCAGGGAAGAACTTTCTCAAGGAGAACATTGACTCATCTTTTGGTGCTTCGCTGTCTGACTGGACTTGTTCTGCGCTCTCCTCAGTCTTCTCCTCAGTCTTCTCCTCAGCTTTGGGCTTATTCTTGGGCATAACTAAGCGTTTCAGTGTGTCCCAGGCAGACTCTCTCTCCTGGGAGCTGGTGAGGGGTTCAGGGGAGGAGGCCACTTCACCATCACTCTCAGCCTGTTGGGAAGTTGTCACCACAGCCTCCTCTGTTTTGTCCTCCGGCTCATCTTCTGCTGATGCTGGCGCATCCTCGTCAATCTTGGTCTCGTCATCGTCAGAGTCAGAGGTCCTCCTTGTCCTCTTTTTGGCTCCGCCCATACACATTAGAGCCTCCCAGGACACAGATGTGTCCATTTTCTTTTTGGGTTCCTCAGTGCTGCTCATCAGTTTCTCAGTGGTTTCAGTCTTTGGCTCTTCCTCAGTGGGTTTTTCCTCCTTAGCCTCCTCTTCATCACTCTTATCTGTGAGCCCAGCACTTTCAGTAGATGACAAGGTGGCTGACTTTGCTGTTTTCTCACCCGTGGCTTCATCTTCACTCTCAGAAGGCCTCTTTACACGCTTCTTGGGTGTGACCAGTTTCTTGAAAGAAGACCAGGCAATGATACCCTCTTTCTTCTTCTCTCCATCAGAGGCTACTTCACCTTCAACCTCTTGGGTGGACTCAGCCTGTGTGGCCTCCACTGCAATAACATGCTCGCCTGATTCATCTGGAGAGGAGCTACCACTGTCAGGTTTTGGACCCTCTGTTGATTCGGAGGAGGACAGAGGTTGCTCAGCTGCCTGCTCACCGGATTCTGTTCGCTTGGCCTCAGTGTCTTTCTTGTTCTTTTGTTTCTTAGAGGAGAGCTTCTTCAGGCCAGCACCAGTGAAAAGTTTCTTTAGGGGGCTTCCTTGGACCTTGGTCTTCTCCTGTGATGATAACAGTTCAGCTTCAGAGGACACCTCCCCTTCAGGTTTTGCTTCTTCTGCAGTAGCTTCTACCTTTTCCTCTTCTGGCTTGGTCTCATCAGGCGTGGTTGCTGTTGGAGCTGTGGCTTCAGCAGTGACCTCAGGCTCTGTAGGTGCGGGTTTTGCCTCCTCCTCAGGGGTTGCTGGTGAATCAACTTTGGCTTCTTGCTCTACCTCAACCTTTCCCTCCTCTTCTACCACAGCATCAGCAGCTTCCTCAGTTTTAGTTGTCTCCTCCTCAGCAGCTCCCTTCTCTTCTTCCTCTTTTGGCTTCTTGATGCTGGCTTTCTTGCGAAGGTTAGAGAAGAGTCCACCTGTGAAGAGCTTCCTGAAGGGGGACTGTACGGTCTCCTGGGGTGGTGGGGAAGTCTCAGAATCCTTCTCAGTTCCTTCTTCCTTCACTTCCTCTTCAGTAGCTTCACCTACAGGGCCTTCAGCTTTGCCATCAGCTGCGTCGACCTTCTCTCCATCTTTATTGTCTTCAGCCTCTGTGGTAGACGCCTGTGTTTCAACCACTTTTTCTTCAGATACAACCTCCTCCTCAGCTGTGGCAGCTTCCTCCTTAGCATCTGCAGGTGCTTCAGTCCCACTGACCTCCTCTGACTCTTTATCTTTGACTGTCAGCAGCTTCACGGGTTCTTTCTCCTCGCTTTTGTCCTTCTTCAGAGTGAACTTAAAGCCCACAAAACGGAAGATCTTCTTGAAGCCCACTTCGCTGGCTTCATCGGGTTTCTCCTCGGTGGCCTTCTCCTCAACAGGGGAGATGTCATTGACATCAGGAGCGTCTTTCTCCACTTTATCTCCATTCACTTGAGGGATAACTTCATCCTGGGTGGCTTCCATTGTCTCGGGAGCCTCCTCCTTCTGAGCCACAGACACGCCGTCTGGCTGGCCAACTGAAACGACAGGGGGGAAAACAATCAGATTTGTAATACTGTCACTTGTAACAAACCATTCAATCAATGAAACTTGATTTTTTTTTATGATAATCAGAATTGTTGTGAGCTAATCCTGACCCCCTGAGTGGATTTAATCAAGCATAGGATAACTTAATTACAACTAGATTACAGTTTGCTCCAGCTAATCCTTTCCTGTGTAAACATGCCAAAGGGGAAAGGTTATAGGCATTGACACAAATAAAACTCCATTCCCATCTCCATTCAAAATGTTGCACAATGAGAGAGAGAGAGAGAGAGAGAGAGAGAGAGAGAGAGAGAGAGAGAATGAGAGAGAGAAAGAAAGACAGAGAGTTTGTGTCCCAATTTCACAATGAGGGCAAAACCACAGCAAAACCTCACAATTACACATTTTGTAAACCACGCCAAATGACATATTGACAGTTGAGATTACAGAGTGGACAAACACACCAAATTCCTGCCGTGTCTATCTGTGTTTTGACAGTGGAAGGGTGGGAGGATAATTAGTTACCAGCATCTTAAAGCTTTTCTTGTCTTTCTGTCTTCTTCCTGACTCGCTGCAGTCTGGAAAAGCTCACATTTGACACCCCTGGGCTCTCAAAACAAATTCCCAACCCATTTAATGCCCGGATATCGGCTTACCTGGATGCACACATTAGCGTGGGAGAGTACAAAGACACACATGCACGCCCTTTAACTGTACAATCGCACTCATATCCTGAATACGGCTCAAGTTCCATCCCCTTCCGATTGCAAAACACAAATATTTCAATTCTGCTTTTATGAAAAACAAACCGCATACAAACGATAAACAAATTTCTGAGGGATGACACAAAAATGTACAACTGCGTGCCCACAATCTGTCCACATCCCTTTCCGTAATTATAGACGCGCAGCTTCGTACAGTGGGGCGGTATTCCTAGAATATTATGGCTTTAAAATAGAAATTAATGGGAGGATTAGAATAGCACACCTGACTGAGGCTAGATTGAGGTGAACCCTTCATCTCACAACAACGTTGTTTCACGCTATATTTGGATAACATAGTGAATTGCTTTCTCACGCTGGTGTTGTTGGCGAGCACACACCCACAGCCCCCTGTATGGAATCTACGAAAGGAATGCGAGCTATGCCTCTCACGCCGTGTTTGGCACAATTATTTAAGGACGCTCTAAACATAAACTCGATTGATACGCCGAGGGCTTCCAGAGAGATTTGTTTATTTGTTTTTCAGCTCAACTGTCTTGGCTGCTTTCGTGTGAGATTCAAACCAAACAATATGGGCCTTCTCTACCCCTCCTCCTTCATATAAGTCCCAAACCCCCTTGACCCAAATTCCGCCACAGCAGGATGGGTGAGGACCCCAACCCCCCCCTTCCCAATGCACACACATATGCAAACACAATAGCCCTCTAACCCACTCTGGCCTCAGAACATAAAGGAGGAGGGGAGGGGAGGGCGGGGGGGGGGGGGGGGGGGGGGACTGCTATTATCGAGAAACATCACAATGCGGAGGAATTTAGCTTTAACCAAAACTTCCACCAGCGTGCGTAGAAGACAAACCCTAGCAAGCCACTATGAAAATAAACATTCCATAGGCGTGAACGTGTGCGAGTACAAAAGTTTCTGGTGACAGTGGGATCTCTCACATAGTTGTTACTGCTGCCAGCTCTCCAGTCGCACTCTTGCAAAGTGGGACCGCAAACATGGAAAACAAGTCAGCCACCATGCATTTCATGCAAAACCTCAAACTTTAAAGCAGTTCACACACACACGCACCCCAGCTATGTCTTCATGGCAAGTGTGTGTGTGTAATCACCAGAAGTGTGTGTGTGTGTGTGTTAAAGAGAGGGGCAGGGGGTCAGACTGCCCATGTGTATCTACATGGATAATAAAACAGGAACCATGTTGATTTAACTGAGTGCCGGCATCTCTTCCATCTTTTTGATCTTTTTTTTCTCCAGCCCCACTTGTTGTTTTTTTTACACAACTGTTAACTTTGCTAGACCGTCTTGGTTGGGGGTGGGGGTTGGGGTCTCTAATGGTATGGAGGTGGTGGGAATTTTGAGTAACGACTGTACCAGTAGGAATGTGAAGGGTGAGGCTACAGGGGGTGAGGAGGGGACAGTTAAGATGAAGGGACAAAGTGAAGGGGGGAGGGGGTTTTGCCCTGGAGCCCAAGACTTAACTCGCTTTAGAGGGTGTTAGATATCTGTGAGACACACACACTCAAAAGCACACAACTGAAATGTTTTGCCTCTCTTCTGGAGACAAGCCTTGTTTGTGTGTGTGTGTGTGTGTGAGAGAGAGTGTGAGTGTGTCTATGTGTGTGTGCATGCGGTAAGGTGATGCTCTCGTATAAAATAGCGTCGCTGCAGCCAAAAAACGATTGTTGTGAATCTGTTGTGACTCCCCGGCGTCTCAACTCACATCTGATAGTGTTTCTGCTGCTGAGGCGCTTTCAGTATAACTTGTGTGGTGTGTGTGTGTGTGTGTGAGGAGTGGGGGTGTAGTTGTCTGAAAGCTGAATGGCAGCTATTCTTCCTTGACACAATTTAAACTTTGCCAAATGTATGCAAATGCTTTATTATGATTGTTAGAGACTGGAACAGAAACCCGATCAAACAAAAGAAGTCAGTTAAAATGAGAAAAGAGAGATGCTTCACCCCCTCTACACACCCCTACCCCCACCCACACAGGGACATTTCCCTCTCTGTATGAAAGGTGTGGCCACACTGTCTCCGAGACTCCAGGGGACCCGAGACTCAGCAGTCACAGCCCGCAGCACTAAAACATTGCCACCCCCACCTTTATCTCATCACCAAACGTTACTACTCTTTACTAGCAACATGGAAACCACAAACTTTTAACTAAAAAAAATCTACCACCCTTTATGTGCAGAACCAAAACCAGAGGTCACATAAGAAGCCAAACATTCCAGCTTTACTCAATTGAAACCATCACTCTGGGTTACACGGCCCGAACAGGAATCAGTCTTGGCATGTAATTAATTCCATACGTCTCTCTCTCTCCTCTCCCCTCCCTCCCTATCCTCGGTGGCTAAACTGGATAACTCCACTGGGAATTAGGATCCCACTCTAATCTAATGAGATACTTCACATGACGGGATGTGAGGCGCGGGCCCAGATGGTGACATGAGCTACAAAACGACAGTGAAAAACATTTCTCCAATATGCGTCCACATGTATTTCTATCTGGCAGCTGATGCCGTGTGAAATTCTTCTCCCACCACAAATGTATATGCTACATACAGTCTAGACCAAACTTCAAACAGTGCACACCAAAGTCCAGGGCACTCAGCAAGTGGCTTTAGGGGGCTGTGAGTGTTACAGATACCATGTTTTATTCTAGGAGGGCTACTGTAAACCAGGATGCTTTCTAGGAATTAGGAGCAGTTATACGCATGTGTGCAGAGTGGACATGCACCAAAATGATGACTTAACCAAGTGAGAATACAATGTTCAAGTGGAAAACTGGAGTAAAATAGGTTAACAAATCAATAAGAATTAAAAAAGAAGTACGTGTTATGTTATATATGTTGCACAGAGACATATACTGAGTCATCCTCAATTCAAATCACTATCCAGTGCCAGGAAAACTACAGCCACAATGCAAACCACACCCTCAGGACAACAATGCCTCTAGCTACTCACACTACGATGAGGAGCAACCACTGCATTGATATGCAAGATTCACACACGAAAACCCAGCAAAAGTCACACTTTCAAATTAAATATTTTAAATGAAAAAATCTTTTATGTAAACTCACAAAACATCTGGACACAAACTTGGAAATTCAGTGATAATTGTACTTATACTGTATCATTAGAAGAGAGCTAAAAGAGGAATTCTTACATTGTATTGAATAAGAGTTGAATGAATTAAGTGCTTACCCGTAAGTGTAATCGTTCCAAGCATTTGGTAAACCTCCCCAAATCTGTTCTCCAGAAAAATTTACAAAAAAAATCTTTCTCGTATCACTTTTTGAAGAAATCTATATTGTTTCCCTTTACTTGGCTGCACACTCAGTAAAAATCAATGAGGCTCAGTGGTCTGAGGTTTGTTCCGCCTTAGCTCGTAAAGGGGCAGAAGCAGAGTGCGTGTGTGTTTCTCTCTTCCAGCGCTTCTCAGTCAGTCTGTGCCGGAGAGGAGGGCTACACACACATTTCAACAGGCTGACACACATGTCATGTTAGGACCACCCCTGCCTCCCTCTTTACTCCCACCTCCTCTCTCTTTTCTTCAGCTGTTCTGAATGAGCACCCCCGCCCCACCCCATCCTCTCCTCCCTCCCCCCTCCTCCTCCTTCCTTATCCACTAACCCTCCCTCCCTCCCTCTGACCGCCCTCCCTTGGCGTCCATCCGGGGCGATTGAATCACATCATGTGATCTTTTGTAGGAAGCAAACTCACTTTTCATCCCTTACACTCTTGCAGCCATTGTATGTGGTCAAACTCCACACACCCCGCCAGCACTGTTACACACACACACACACACACACACTCCATACAGATTGGGTTTGTTGAGGGGTGGCTCCAGTTTAGCCAGCAGCCCTAATAACCATGTCTGATTTGCACAGATCTTTTAAAAACACTGGAGAGCAGTCTGGATCTCCTCTCCCCTCTGCTCCCTCTTCCACCCCCCATATCTCTTACCTCATGTCACATCGCATGTTGACAGAAAGGAACCAGAGTGGAAGCACGAGCAGTGTTTTTGCCTCCATTAATTCCTGATGGAGAATGATTACACTCTCAATCGGAACATGCTGTAGAAGAATGCAGTCCATAAACTATCAAAGCTTCAAGGCAAAGGCAAATCAATGAATTGGGGGGAGGGGGGAAGGGGGTGCCCTCAAGTTACTGCCTGCCCCCTGTGAATGTTAATAGACCCTTCTCAATTACGTCAATACAGACACATTTAATTCGGCTTTTGTCTGAAGGGGGGGAGAGAGACTTAGAAGAATGCAGATAAATCCTCAGGTAAATACCAGTATAATCAGATCTGTCACACTTCAGCATTGTCCCACAGGAATGTGTGAATTCCATCTGGAATGCTCCCAAATGGGTGATAACAGCGCTAATCAAGGGCCGTCTGAGAGCCCCGTCTCCCAAAAATGTGTGTGCGGTCCCTTTAGGCACTGTATTCACATTTACAAACATACAATGACAAGCACATTCCAATATTGATCGGTTTCCTCTTAATTTTAGGTATCTGACTTAGCGAATGTAAAAGGTCAGGAAGCCAAACCACATCAAATCAAAGTCACTGAGTGTTGCTCTTGGGCAAATGGGGAGAGGGGAGATGGATTACCAAACAAATCACCTCGTTTTCTACTTATCGCACCTCATTTCCGATGCATTTCTTCTGATCCACTGAGTTGAAAAAGCGGTGAATAGCAAACTCTTTGGCGCCTGAATGGGAGGATCCTTGGCTCTAAGTTGCTGGCTGGCTGAAGTGAGAAAAGAGGACTGGGGGGTTGGGGGGGTGATGCAGACGATCCCAGACACAAATCTGATGGGAACCTGATGGATTTCTTAAAGTTGAGACACTCCCCCAGGATAATTATTACATTAGCTTGTGTAACAGTACGGATAGAAGCTTGCTCGGCAAATCAGGTTGTGCGTGTTCCGTATGGCATTTTACACAGAATGTACACAGGAGCTCATTATTTACTGCAAGTAATGTATTAACTTGGTTTGAACATACTGTATACAACCATTCAAACCATTTTATTTGATAACAGTCACTGGCTAAGTATGTGCTTCTGACGCACCAGTGACCAATCTGGTAGAAATGCCACTATAGAGCATTTACTATGTAACAGTGCTATATTATGCTGAGTGGACAGTGAGTCACACAGAAGGGAATTCAAAATTTGATGAGAGTTCCTCGCCGAGGGCCAACCCGTGCCTTCCTGTCTTCCCGATGCTTCCTTCATATGACTCATCCACATCAGTCACATTCCGGCGCTTCCATACACTCTGACAGATTTTAATTGAGGCACAACCTAAGGCTACACGGTGAGACTTTATGGGAAAATTCAGTATGTCTGGCCTCTTGTACGTTCTTGGAATTGTTGCTTATTTAATTAAAACGGCTTAGAGTAGTCTGTTTTGCAATTAAACTGCAATTAAGTAAGGAAAACACAAGGACATGTCCGGAATTAGAGGGGCGACGCCCCACATATCTCCATAAATGAGAAAACGTGCTTGTATGCAGGAATGTTTAAGGAGGGGTCTTGAATGGGAGGGCGAGGGGCTGGGGTGCAGGGCGGAGGGGGCTTTTTGTAAAGAAGTGCATGACATCATTGGTCTGCACAGAAGAACCCCCCCCCCACCTTACTCTGAGAATTCCAAGAACTGGATAGGATGATGTTGAAATAATTGGAGGAAAGGGAAACGAGTGCTGTGAGTGAACGTGTGTGTCGGCGTGTGTGTGAAACTGAGATCAGAGAGAATTTTACATTTAGCGTCTGTCTTTCTCCTCTTCTCCTTTCTCGCTCTCCTACTTCTCCCCTCTCCTTCACACGGTTCTCTTTAATCCTTCTGCCTCTCCAGCACTTTCCCCTCGTCTCTCCTATCCTCTTGAGGCCCCATCCCACCCCTCCTGCTGTTTGTGTGTGGGCCGGAGGGACGGATAAGAATGTCGGACAGGAAACCCATGCAGTTTTTGACATCACCGCTTCCTCTTCCCTTTGCCTGTTTCCTAGAGTTACATCGGAGTCTGTGCTCTGTCCAATAATGTTTCCACTTTGTCACACTTTCTCTTTACCTCTGCCAAGGAGGTTATGTCTGCACCTGCATCCGTTTGGTGTGTTTGTTTAAAGGATTACTCAAAAGGTTTCAGACAAATGTTGACTACATTTCTGAGGAAGCTTGGGGCATGACCGAGGAAAGAACCCGGAACATTATGAGTACAATTCAAATCCAAGAACACAACAAAATAATTTCTAAAAAAGGCAAGATGGGCTGTTTTCAATATATTTCTGTCTGTTTCTTCAAAAATAATACACCAAGGAAAACATCATATTCAAATCATATGTGTCCAAATGAAACGCTTGGGCAAGAGGGACATTAATGGAATACACAGCATAACAACAACAACTATCATGTAAAAGTATGTCCGTTCTTTCTCTTCAGACTCATTTAGTCTTGGGAGAGCACATAGAAGTCGGTTCAGGAAGATCGATATTGTTTACTGCCAACAATTAAAGGTCAGGACTTCATTTACAGGCGACTCTACAGCGAGCTGCAGTTAAAGTCCACCAGCAACGCCAACAGCTGCAATGCACCAAATAAAAAGCAGGCGCTCAGTGTGGAGGAGGAGTATGTTTAGCCAACCTTACCATCTGTTATACTTGTCTTCACTTTTCTCTGCATTCCAGAAATATTTTTACTAGCAATTTTGGCATTCCTGTTGTTGTTAGGCATCTTCTGTCATCCAGCGCAGACCAGACTGTGAAAACTGGGAAGATGAGGGTGAAGATGGAAAAGCACCCTTCCTGGAATTTGAAAAGGTCTTTGGAAACGGTTCCATTTGCAATCCAAAGCGTGAAAGTGAGAAGATGAATGAGCGGCACTTATCTGCTACTTGGGGTAAAACGAATCAGTAATCCAGCAGGTTTTACTGGGACGTAACCTTTGTTGTGATTTCGATTACAGAAACTCTTCCTCTCTTCTCTCCCGAATCTCTCTCAGAATGTCTATCGGTTCTTTGTGCGTATTCAAATGCCGTCTGAAAAGGTATGTAAAAACCATCATTCAAGTCGAGCGAATACTCAAAGAGATTTGGGTTAAAGATATTGAAGGATTCCCAGTGTAAATCTTGACACAACCCATAACTAACCCTCACCCTGTCTGACCAGGGTTCCCACTCCCTGCCCAGCTGGATTTCATGAGAACTTGCCAAAAATGTTCTTCACAACCTCTCTCTCTCTTTTCCACTTAGCAATCTCACTTATCTGTGTTTTATTCACGGTCTTGCTTCATGTTGGAAGTTGGCAGAGGCCCATTGAACTTGTCTTTGATCTAAACAGAATAATTACTCCTTTTAATCTAAAATTAATGCTGAGGTTGAATTTGGTTAGATGCTGCCAAATCATCACACATCCAAGGAGGATTCTTGACTTTTTCCCCTGAAAATATGATGTTACAACTCAATCAAGCACTCAGAACTCAATTGTCCTTAAAGCAAAAATGCGATTTAGTTGTGTACTCCGTGGATTCTGCCCTTCTCCAAGTAACAGATTGCATAATTGCAGTATGAGGCTCTATTTAGGATGTTTACAGGCCTGAGTATATTGAATAACCTTGGTCAATCATTAGGAGTAAGCACATTTCAATTGCATTAAGGTGCGTGCACAACATTTCAAAAGGTCATTTTATTGCCTTAATCGATATATAATCTAAGTTTGAAGGGAAGAGGGTCTGAAATGCTGCTAAAGGAGAGGTAGGAAGGAGGGGTCAGTCACATTCCTGGTCCATTCTCTCAGTCCTCCCTGCGCCTGGGGGAGGTTAGGGGCTGAGGAGGGAGATTAGGTTCCCTGATGCCGGGAAAGATGAGAGAGGAGCGCCCGGGGAGACGAATAGGTCGTAGGGGGTCTCAGAGCCCTGATGGGAGCCAACCATGAGTTTGACATTATTACTGTAACTTTAAACCCCAGTCACCTAGGATACATTTTAGATTTTTTTTTGTTTAGTCATTTTAAATCCCTGGTCATGACAGGTATGTGCCCCCCTGCACCATATTAGCCTCGCGTTTTCAATGCAGTTTGGGTTTTGAACGTATCTTCATTTCAGCCATTTACTCCAGCGCTCATCCTCTGCACGGCTGACGGGTGAAATTAGTTGAGAGATGGACCTAAAGAGACACGACATGTTTCCTCCTTGGCTGCCAGCACACACACCTGTTCCCAATCAGGTTGAATCGAGAAGGGGCTGAAGGGAGCTCGCTCAGCTGCAAGCTTTACATCCAGATATTGCGAAAGGTTTCAGCTAGTTTCCAAAATAATGGCTTCAGTGTGCGTTTCCATCAACAAATGTATTCTGAATCAAATGGCATTTCATAATTAAGTGTGCCAATGCCTTATGGCAGTTTCCTCGCTGGTTCCCAACTATGATGCCATGTATGGTGTTGTTGTGAGGTATGACATGCCAGAAGGGTCACCAGATTCAAACCAAATGTTCTGAATACATGGAATAAGTTCTAGACCCCCAGGTCACGTGGTCAAATAGATCGCATTCTTTAAATTTAGAGGTCTTCTGAAGGAGCAAAGACTGCAACCTCCAGTACATTCATGCTACCATTTCTGTCTGCACTGAATTTCACACAATATATATGGCTTGTTGCTTATTTTAAGTACGATGGGAAGGCAGCTGAGGAAACACGTGCAGAGATAGTTTATTCCAATGAAACGTCTGAAAAATGCTAACTCAAATCCACACCAATTCATGAAATAGATTTACTGTCATTGCAATAGAATCGGAATTCTAACTTTGATGTAAATGGTGTTGCTGGGTGCCGTCAGCAGAGGTTACAGCCTCATTCTTACATCATTTAGAAATATGACACATTGCTGACAAAGTTTGAAGCTGTTTCTCTTTTTTATGATCAATATTGGGAACAGCACTTTGAGTTTGAACAAGGGGGAAAAAAGCTGTTAAAGCCGTAGAACGTTTGGGCCTTTGCTGAAAATCTCTTCCTCTACTATCCTTACATGCCCTGCAGTAGTCTCCCACATAACAAATGGCTGTGTAATACACTGCACAGATGAACATCATTGAACCACTCACTGCACAGTGATGGATCTGGAGGGACTGGGCGCCTTTCAAGCTCTCAAATCTAAAACTCTGACTCCCTACTTTCCCTAGGGATCCTTTCAGGGTAATCAGTCATTCTGCTATCTTGCACCTAGTTGATGGAAACAGTGCCTGGACTCATACAAACCAAGTATAATAGAAATTCTTCCAGAACTGTAAGTACAAAAAGGAAGCACAAGAACACCTAAGTGGAAATATTGACTGCATGAGTGTCATCAATTGGAATGTAAAAGTTACATGGGCAAAATACCAAAAGGAGAGCGTCAGTGGCTGGAGTGTGTTATGTGGACTCTAATGAAGCTGTATTGGCAGAGATTAGATTAGTTTAAAGGAAGGGAGAGGTCCCTTTCACTCACATGACGAAAGCTCTGGCAACATGACCAAGTCTGTCCCGCAGAGCTAAACCCGCGTGTGACCATTTTGGAACGGTACCACGGCCTCACACGCCGACCGCAAGACTGCCAAACACATCTCTTAAAGTCTCACACCTGCACCTAATAAGGGAAATATCTTCAAGGCCTCAGTGTTAAAGTAGCACATAGATCAGCCAACTCTAATGTGGAGCTCTTCACCCACTTGGCCCCTCAAGTTAGATGTAACTCATATTTAATACTGCGAGCACCATTTGACCTATGGACGACTTTTGCTACACTCAGCATTCTCCGCTCGTAAAGCCTTGCAACTCCGTCTTTCCTCTTTTGCAGCCTGTTAGCCATCTGGGAGGGACCGAAAAAGGCTCCAGCCAGTGAATTACATCAGCTATGATGTCATTCTTTAGACTCTCAATGCAACGACGCACTCACACCCCTGAAACAAGCAAAAGACACACGCACGAGAGCGGACACACTTCCTTTGATAAACCTTACTGCTGCTAAAGACGTGCGAGAAGCTCAGATAAGGATATTTAAATAATATAACTTTACTGTTGCACATATGATGACAGAGGGAGAGAGAGTTTTGCCAGATTCGAACTACAATGGAAAGGGTAACGCCTTTCTTCTCTTTATGAGAGCAGCATCTTTGTTTCTCACAAAGCTGCAGCTGTGCATAATATTTATTCAGTCCCTTTCTGTCTAATAACCTGGTGTAAACTCTGTATTCCTTCGCCACAGGCTGTCAGTACATCCTCAGCCCGTCTGGCACCGAAACAGGCCTAACATGAATTATTTACATAAATATATTTGAGCTGGGTCATGTTTTATACATATCAGAGTGGTTCCAAAGAGTACATGCACACTTGATTTCCTCCCTCTGTCCCTCCTTTCAACAGAACACAAAGACCAAAAGCAATGGTCTGAGCTCGGATTAGGAGCGAGGCTGTTTTGGACATTTTCCATTCTTATTTACCCGGATAATATTTTCATGATATGACCAATAGCCTAAATTTAAGTGCAACTTGTCTTGGTCGCCCTACTGCTTATGTCACACTTCTATTCTTGAATCATCTGCTCTCTTGTTCCTGTTTTATTTTGTTGTACTCACCTCTCCTCATTTCCTGCCCTTGTGTGTTTCCCACCTGTGCAACTGTTTGCCACGCCCTGATTAGGTTCACCTGTTCCTGATTGGCCTCACCTGTTCCTCATCATCGCCAAATTGACTTTAAAATAATTGTACATAATCATTTTCTGCACTTTAATAACTTTAACTGTATAATTTTACATTAATTGATTGGAAAAATGAATTTATTTGAGATGTAAAAATGAGCTGCTCATGTAGGTGGTTGGTCACCTCTTTTGTTTACAGCTGTATTTCAGACAGTAACATGACTACACACAGTGAGTGCGGTGTCCTATTCTAAGCAGCTTTACACAGTGAACCAGGCAGCCATTGTGTGGGTGTGGAGTTTCACCACTGGGCTGGTTCTGCAACGTAAACACTCTGGTATAGCTGATAGAGAGATAATGGTTGTGTGTTTGTCTAAGTGTCCCCTAGCGCAATTTTGTGTTTTTTCATGCATTACTCTTTGATGTGCAGCTTGTCCTTTGCTGTTTTTCATTGTTATCAGAGAGATTCCTCCTCTCTTCCTGTCTCCCACAATGCATCACAGTCTTTATCAGGCTCCATGTTGGGCACATCAGTGGTGGGATGAGTACCCCTCAATACCCTCTACCCTCCTATCGTCTCTCTTTTGTATTGTCCACCTCCCTTCCTTCCACTCCCTGACAGTCCTTTCATCTGTAGCCTTGACCGTTCCTCCCAGCTTCATTTGTTTTCTGTTGAACAAGCTTTGTTTTTCATGAGGTTCTCCAATAATTGATCAGTTGTACTCGTGTAAAGAGCAGGATGACCTGTAGGCCTCTAGCAATACTTAAACGACATTTTCAGATGTATAGTCTATTTTCTGTAGTCCTAATCAGTGAATAAGTTGTGTTATGCTCCACTCTCAGACCAGAAACACCTGGTTAGGGGAGCAAGACAAAATAAATCACAATATGTTTTCTTATAATCATTCATGTGATTTCTACACACATGTATTCATGTCTGACAGGCATGTATGATTTATAGGTGGTATAGTGTATTTATGTACTGTAAGGTGTCTAGACAGAAACTTTTGGGTGCCTCCTACAGATTCCCATAACCCCTGTATGTATGCGGACCCACTTACATGTCCAAAACTCAGAACTACACATCAGACATAACTCTGGCCTTAGGTGAGACAATAAACATTAGACGGCCGCAGACTTTACGTACAACAGAATAAACATACAGACTCAATTTAGACAAACTGTGTTTGAATAAGCTCCCTACACTTTCTGAATGTAATATCCCCTTCACATCACAGATATGTTTAGTTTCATCTTCCTTCTGTTTCTTCTAGCACCTGTCTCTACAAATACTGTATATTTCTATAGTGTAGAGAAACGCTGTAGTGCTTGTTCTCTTAGTAAATAGGTTGTGTAATATATGCATTAAAAGCGCATTTATTCTAAAAGATACAGGAAACTGGAAATGAGGATTATTTTGGTTCCAACAACAACGCCGTATTGTTGGGTGTCGTACTTAGTTCCTAATTTTGTATGGAGACAGCCATATAGTTGTAAGTTCAGGCTACATCAATTCATCCCCAAACTATAATAATGTATTAACTTTGAGTATTTTGTAGGATTTCTTCACTTCTCTGATGGGGTTAGGATTCTTGTCGAAACAGGGGTGGGGGTGAAAGAGCTGCATGATTTAAGCATACTGTATTTTCCGAGCACGTTAATACTTCTGATTATATTTGGAGGGCAGATATGATCAATGAAATTAGACTGAGATGAGCCTGAAGTACATTCTACCATCATACATTTTACACACAAATGATAAAACCCTTTTTAGGGGAAGTATTTTGGCCTGTAAATCTGCATGTAATGTATGTATGTACGTATATACCCTATAGAAAACGTACCATCACCAGTTTACATAAAGACTTGGTGTTGTGTAAGTGAAAACAGCTGATTCAGTGTTTGCAGTGTCTATTTGTGCCTCCTTAAGTGCACCAAAGTGAAGCATTCCACACAGGTTAAATCTGGGGTTCCCCCTCCTTCTCTGTCATATATTTCTCCACAGAACTAATTAACTTACAATTCATGTCCACAGAAGCAACTATTTCAACAACTGGATTAGCCTGTAGGGGTCTACATACCACGTCAACTCACACACTGTATCTGTGCTGTAAAGAACATATAGGGTTACTTTATAAACAGACAGAATCGCTTCATTAAATAGCTTATTAAGCAGGTTATTTGACAGAGCGGTATGTGACATATCTCCATGTTTTATGTAGTATAGAGTTACTCCTCCCTGCGAGCAATAACATATTATGAAGTGCGCAGGTTGCTTTGTGCGGGGCCCAGGTCATGGCCTGCTAAATATTTAGTGAGGGTGTGCACGCCCCTGCAGCCCTCCCAGATTGATGGAGACACATTGGAAACAGCAAAGACAATAAACAAACTGTGGCTCGGAGATAGGAGGTCACTGCAGCAGATGGACAGCGCAGGTTGGTGCACATGTTCATTTACACGGCAGCCATGGGAAAATAATTTCAAAGGCAGAGGTAAAGGCCAATGATTCGCTCAGATACTGATTTACAAAATGTTTCATCCTTCATTCTCAAATTGCAGACACAGGTATGTATACTGAGACGAAAAGATTTGGGCATCAGACCACTAATTTAGAGAGACAGCATGTGTGGTATGAGTGTGTGTGTGGCGTGTGTGTGTGTGTGTGTGTGTTGGAGGGGAGTCCTTTGTGCAAAACCGATGTAGGTGTCCCCTATGTGTTGACAGAGAGATTAGTTTAGGATCAAGCGGATCTTGCAGAGTCGCGCAGACATCGGCAGACAAGAATCTGGAGAGAACACAGGCATTCACTCTGAAAAACGACCTCACACAAACACAAGCTTACCTTCTGCCACCACTGAAGAAACAGTAGAAAATCCCAGACACAAACACACACAAACACTCCCCTCACCAACAACAAGACCAGCTCCCACAGGCACACACTGTAAATAAACAGAACAGACAGCATTTGACACGTGCACACACCTTCTGCCAGCGTGTCGTCCTCTGAGTGTCCGTTCAGACTGGTCATGCTGGAAATCTGTCCGTTCTTCTGCAGAGCCTAAAGAAGAGATAGAGAAATGATTTAGTGAGATTCTTTACTTTTTTTAGAGTTTAAATCCTGATCATTGCAATATAAAGTCACATTTCATCAGCATGTAGTGACACACGGGCGATAACTGTGCTGCTTCAGGCTTTTAACCTCAAAGTGTTTGACCATTTCAAAAGAATGATACATCCTCTTTAAAAACACACCAAAACTGTAAACGTTCCCATTCTACCACAATCCACTGGATTGTACAGGTGTGCCTAATAAACTGGTAGTCCGGTGCACTATGAGTGTGTAAACAGCACACAGGTAAACTGACTGCAGCCTTATCAGTGGATCTTGGTCCTCACAGAGCTTCTTTTTTTGGCAGGAACCAGCTCCTACTGACAGCCGTACAATGGCGGGCAGGCCCGAGCTTTGTCTGTTCGGACCAGGGGAGAGGGAACCAGAGCCTCCCCACAGAGCTGCTAATCTAACTAATGGACACCTCCGGCTCCGTTCCCACCCGCCCAAAACTCCTTTAGGAAAGCCCTGAAAAATGACACTACAGAGGGGACAACTCTGCTGTGGACAGGCTGGAGGGAAGTACAAAAAGACGGGAAACAGAGGGACGAAAGTGAGAAGAGGAGGATGGAAGGAGGGGGAGCTGAGTATTGGGCAACGCGAAAAGTGCTGCCCCACGCGGTTTTGGTTAGCCCTTGGGAGGAAGACTGGGAACACCAACGGACAGAAGAGATGTGTGTGTTCCATTGGAAACACACAAAAACGGAGACTATGGATTACAATGCTTAGAAGTTGAAGTGTGTTGTGTTTTTCCAAAGCCAAATCTCAATTTTGAAGCGGAAATTGGAATTATAATCAAAGATGTGGATGACTCTCATGACCTTGGAGAAAATTCCAGGCTGAAATAATGACTGTTTTTCCGTTACACATACACACACAAGCCCACACACACACATAGACACACACATGCGTGGCTAGTGGTGTCATTTATGTCCCTTTAAAGCCTCTGGAAGCTCTCATCAGATTTGGTGTGTGAGCCAGCAGCTGACCTCACGACCCGCAGTGACCCCGCCCTTCTCTGGTCTACCTCATGACTGGCATTCCCAGCATTCCTTGCCCTCTTCAACCAAAGATTCCACAGATCACGGGCAAACCCACTAACACCTGCCCTGGTTTACCCCCCCTGACTCTTCACTGTCTGTCCCAAAGTTACCTCATCCAGCTCTTCTCACCCCCACAAGAAGCCACGCCCGAGTCAGAACGCCACTGCTATCATCTCAGCATGGTTTAAAAAAAAGGAAGGAAGGCTGTCGGAGGGTAGGCGGAAGTGTTTGGGATGACTGGAATGCTTCAGATGTGGATGAATGAGCAGCTTTGGCAAAAATACACACCAGCATATGTGCATTTATGTAGACGTGTAAGACGTGTAATGGTGATGGTAAAGCTACTCGTGTGCTGTTGAGGTACTCCTGGTGTATGTTTGGTGAGGGTGCAAACACAGTTGGCTCTCAATCTGACCTTCCGCATACCAGGTGGCGTTATTACATTCGCACAACGGTGAAGGCTCCAAGGAGGTGATTGGTCACATGAACCCAAATGTTGCACCTCTTTGTCGGTTTTGTTGGAATAAGACCGTAACTACATTAAATTAGTTGGATTGGATATATATCTGTCTGTCTGTGTGTGTGTCTGTATGTGTAGGTAGTGTGGCTTCCTGATTACCACTGACTGATCTCATCAACCCCCCAAATTTCACAGTAGCAAAAGGTGCTATGCTAATACGACTGAAGCATAATGAGGCTTTGAACATCTCACCTTGTTGTAACCGTTGGTAACATTTATTTAGCAATTCTTCGGTAACCAAATAAAGGTTGTGGAAAGAGTCAAAGTCGACCCAAAGAGATTACTGAGCGTGTGTGCGGATAAGAATTCCAGCTTCTGTTTTATCTTCTGAATGAACTGAAGCTGAACTGAGCCCTGACCTGGTACAGTAACACAGAGGGTCACCGCTGAATTCCCAGACAGTGTGTGTTGACGATTCACTGCCAGTTGTGCATTTTTGAACTCTGCGTGGTCAAAAAAACAAACAAAAAAACATGCATCAAATTATACGCTTGGTCCCCACGTTGCCACACAGACATTAAGACAAACGTAGAATCACTACACGAGTCCACAAAGGACCGGCTGCATAGCTTTAACTCAACAAAACAACAGAGAAAAACTGTTTTTGGTCTTTTACATTGCCTGTATTCACTAATTCAGTTTTGTGCATGCATGAGTGTGTGTACATACAGTATGTTTAGGTAGTAGCCTAATGTGAAACCCCTTAAATAAGAACACAAAGCCTCGGAAGACGTTCAACCTCTTTGCATACAGCCTCTTTCAGCTCTATTTGCTTGTTTTCGTCTTCATTAATCACAAGAGGCAGCAATTGAGTCCTCACAAAGGATGATTGTCTCTCCTCTCTCTCTCTGTGGACTCATTTGCTTGAGTGTTTACACACCCATTAGGTGGTTGTTGGCCTGCAGAACTACTCTGCCACTTGATGCCATGGTACACTTGATACGAAGTAAAAGTGTTAGGTCAAACAGACAAGTCGTGCAAGGGCGAAAACCACTGTCACGGTCGTGTATTTTGTTCCTCTCTACATCTGGTACCTCCCCTTGGTTGTCTTCAATCTATATTTGTTGAAAACACCCAGAAAATTATCTATCTTCCTTCCTACTTCCTACTCGGGGAGGAAATCCTTTCAAAACACAGGAAATTACGGCCGTAACATTTTTTTCTCATGAGCCGACAAATGATGAAGCACACACTCGTTCACGTTCCTGATTTCATGACACAGAGCTGAACTTTGGGCACAATGATCCAGAGTTCGTGAACAGAGACACGATCAGGTCAAAGTGGAAGTCAGATAAGATGGCAACGATTTGTCACCTGTAGCCCACTCCACATCATCTTCTGACACACTCAAAGCAATCGTAACAGATCAGAGCCCCAGTGGAGGAGATTGAACTCTCCCCTTCTTCCGACTGATTTCCTGCACTCACTTTTATTCCTTAATTTGCCTTTAATTCTTATTCCCTCTTATCTGCCTCCACTTTTCTTTTCTTTCTGTATTTTAAATCTCTGCACTCAAAAGCAGAGCCAGACGGGGCCAGGAGAGAGACGACCTGCTGTCTCCTAAATCACTCAACAAAGGGCCAGCCAAGGAGATTTATAGCCCTTAAAACCAAACACGTAGAGCAGGGCAGAGGCGAGGGAAGCTAATGGAAGAGAGCAGGACGAGGCAGCTGGCAAAATACAAGGACGATAATAAGGATGTAGAAAGGGCTTTGGTGACGTGCAAATCGGATTTACACAACAGGTTTGTCTCTATTATGGTAGTAAATACACATAAAATGAGTAGTGGCAGTGAGCAACATGAAGAAAACCAACTTTGTCTTGTCTGACTCAATGGTGGAGGCAATGTTCGAAATCTACCGCGTTCGCACCTTTTTGGGAATGCCCCACACCGGAAGCACATCCTCTCAGACTGGGAGGTCCTGGTTTAGTAATGAGGGGATTATAGGAATGCAAAATCCTTGCTGTACAAAAAGCAGATATCAGGTACAGTCAGTCTTATCAGGAGAGCCTTCCCCAGGAAATGACCACCATTGTATAACAATGACACAGAAAGAGAAGTCATGAATATGTGCCTGCTGAAGAAGCACACAGAACAATAAAACCTTAACGATGAAACTGCTGAGGTAAAACAGCGACTCGTAGCAAAGGTCACATCATGGACGAGTCTGTGGTCCAGGTGCGTTCAGGTTGAGAACCTTTCTGTAGTTGGGTAACATCAGATATCACGTTTTTATTTCTTCTCAAGAGCACAGCGCCAGAGAGATAACAGGTTAAAGACTCTCTGTGGGGTCGTAGCTCCGTCGTGACAGTTAACCTCCTGACTTCTGACCTCCAAGGTGTGGATAGAGTCTCAGAGCGAAGGAGGAGGAAAGGGGGGGATGCCGCTGTTGCAGAGGGAATGGAGAGTGGAAAGATAAAGACTGGGGGAGAAGAGGAGGAGGTGAAAGCAAGAGATGCAGAGATAGAGAGCAGGACATAAAATAAGAGAAGCAGCCAGCCAGCCAGCCAGCACACGGAGAGGAGAGGAGAGGAGAGGAGAGGAGAGGAGAGGAGAGGAGAAGGGAGGAGAGTGAAAATATGAACGCACCAGGGGAGTGATTCATATTAATGGCATGTTTTTACATTCAGTCAATCATCCCCTTGGAGCCAGACCTATAGATCAGGCACATCATTTAGAAGTGTTTGTTTTAATTTCACAGAGAGGATGGAGTTTGGCTTTTAGGGATTGTTTGGTCTCTGCCAAAAAGCTTAGACAATAAAGTAAATGAAAGTCTGTTGGAATCATCCACTTAAATGTTTCCCTCCCCCCAGGGAGCTTTTAGCCACTAGAGGTGCTATGGAGCAACTTAGTCGGAGTTTATTGGTTTGTTACATATCTTAGAATGCTAACCTAATGTCCTCATATGCTCATCTATCCTCAGAGGCATGTCAATCAAATGTGCGAGTGCTCGGCCATGTCAGGGAGGATGTAAACAACCGCGCTGATGCATCGTACGCCATCAACAGAAGCAAGGAGGACGCAAGTTTCCAGGCGACTACACTGTAGTGACCATGTCTGCCTCCCTCGCTCCCCCGACCCCACTCCCTCTTCCCCGTTTCCCTTCATGTCTCCTCACCCCTGCCGGCCCCCAATCTATTATCCCTGACCCCCACATTCAGTACATACCAAAGATCAAAGCCTGACAAGACCCCTGAAGAACACTCTCACTGTCTCCACACGATCCATTAACTCTGCTGCTCAGGTGCTGAGGCCGCGCTCCTGTGCCCATGTGTGTATACCTGCGCTTGTGTTTATGTGTGTGTGGGGGCCAGACAGCAGAGCAATAACGGACGAGTCTTAGATTAGATCACAAGACGGACAGACGGAGTTTCCATATGTTCAGTGCTCAAGAACGGCATTAAAGTATTGATTTACAAACACATTAGCGACTGATTTCACTTGAAGAAGCTGATTTCCTCCATCATCTTAATGTAGTCAAAAGTTTCAAAGCACGTGAAAACATTTATACATCATTTTTAAAGTTTCTTCTCCATGTTGCTCCTAGTTACGAGTAACCCCGAGTTCCGATAAAAAAGGCAAGATCTTTGGAAACGATTTCTTTACTTTGTTCTTTGTTTGTTACTTTGCTTCAAACTGCACCAATCCTGCTTTAAGAGCTGAAATGTTCCTGAATCGCCAATGTTACATACTACAGCTCATAAAAACATACGAGACAGTTAGTTTATACAAACATAACGCACAGCAAATGGACGTCTTTGCCTACAGACATACGGGTGGATCAATCCCAAACAGCTGTGTATTACTTCTCCTCTTCCCTTTTGTGTTTGTCCTCTGGCATCCCCTCTTTCATTCCAGCCTTCCAGTCCTCTTCAACTGTATACACAGCGCAGGTTTACATTTAAATTCCAACTGTGTGATCTTATTTATGATGGCATTAATAAGAAGAGCCATCTGTTGAAGCTATCTGAGGGTCCAGTCTACATTGGCACACAGGCGGTCACAAGATACGCTGTATATGGAAAATCTCTCTTACTCTTTACGTTAATGTGTGTGTGTGTGTGTGTGTGTGTATGGAAGTGTCGCTGCCAGCTTTCCTATTAGCTTATCTCAGTAAATGGCTGAAAGTTGGACGGCGTCACGGCAGACAGAACTGACTGCGTGGGCTCGCAGAGGAATGTTTCAAATCTGCACACAATCCCATAACATTGAAAATGACCTGCAAGACCTTACTCAGGTCAGACTTGACAATCCACACAAGAAGCCACTGAGAAAGTATGGAAGTTCTTCAGTGTGTGTGTTTGCGTGCTGGGCCTGTGTGAGATCTGAGCCTTGTTCACACACGTGATGTGATGTAACCTAACTGGATTATACGAGAGGAACACTGAATTGAATAAAAGACACAACAAAAGAACAAGTGAAGACAAGAGCTGTCTCGTTTACACACACCTGTTATTTACCAAACGCTCCTCTACTCCTTCTACCTACATCAGTGCATCTCTTCCTCCTCTCTGACCTCTGTCCGGTCTCCATACCTCCCACGACTTTGTCTGTTTTTCATCGCCTCCGTCCCTTCATCCTAACAACTGCTGTGCCGATGCCAACCGAGCCAAACAACAACAACAGCTTGGTTGCGGGGAAAAGGAAGGACCCCCCAGGACAGGATTTAAAAAAAAATCTAACCCAAGGCTGGCCAGCAATTGACCCCAGGCGCTTGCCTCTCTCACTGGGTTGAAATAACAAATCTAGCCCCTCCACCGCTCCCCCCCCCCCCGTCATGACTCCTAAATTATCTCCGAGCCGCGATAAGGATCTCGGCTCTGGAGTCATCCGTGACAAAGATGACGAGCGGTTCAAGGCGGCGTCTGGCGAACATACGCACACTCGGGGCGCATGGCTTCAATTTGCGAGACACTTAAACCAGACGTTGATAATATACTTCTTCAGTTCCTGCAGTTACTCTCTGGTATTATTACATGTATGGCGTGAGTTTTGACGAGGCAGCGACAGCTTTGATTTCTCTCAAGAGGAAAGGAACTGTTTCCAAAATGATGTATCCTAAGACAGTTTAATGGCAGAACATCAGTACGTGTCGGTCATATTATTTTGATTTTAAAAGCTCGCTGATAGCAACATGGACAGAAATGTGTTATGTCTGCTGCTCGGGGTTAATCTACAACATTACGACAATTGGGGCGAATTGAAACCGGACTATTTTGGCCGTTAAGAGAAGTTTATTGGTTTTTCTCACGCTGATGTTATCGCGCAATAATATGAGACATGTGAAAGAAATCAGATCTGTTTACTCGACACTACAAGCGGCTCCACAGTGGAACTCGCCCTCTCTTCGCGACACACACACTCGTCCGCTTAACAGAGTTGAGGCAGAGCGGACTTTGGTCTGCTAATAGAATAAAGGAGTCTAAACAGGCACATGTTAGTTCATTGTATCTTGTTGTCATGATGATCCTAATGCGGATTAGTCATAATGAAATCAATATAGAAATCTGATCAGATCAACCTATTTGCACCCAAGCATCATAAGACGCCATTGAAATGAAACAACTCCTGTTTCTAAATGCGTTGAGGCTGTATCCAATATTTTTTTTATGCCTTTCTTAAACTTGCTGCTCAGGTGCTGTGGGACCTTCGGAAGGTTCTCAAGGTCCTCAAACCTCATGATTGTCAATGATTGATTAGGTTCCATATTAAATGTGAGAATCTTTATAATCTAAATATTTTTCAGGCGTGATCTGACCCTCCTTTTTGTTTTCCAGGTCAGTGTTTGTGACTGTAATGCGGTGGTGTTTGTGTGTGTGATATACGAGTTAACACAGTAAATCACAGAAGACAGAAGCTGCGCCGCCCCGCATGAGTCTGCTGAGCAAGAGAGCAGCTGCAGTCAAGCAGTGATTCACTGTGTGTCCTTCAAATGGCCCACCTCCCTCCCACACACACACACACACTAAAACACACACGCGCGCGCACATGTTGACGTCACACATCTTCTACTGTGCTTTGGGAGCAGATAGTGCTGCATCAGGACCAGCGCTGATGAAAAATGGATGTGTGTGTGTTTGTGTGTGTGTGTGTGTGCAGGAGAGAGAGAGAGAGAGAGAGTGAGAGCAGAGGGGGTGAGTCAGAAGGAAAGGGTGAACGAGTGCAAGGCAGAGGGGGAGAGGGAGGGAATGAGCAGCATACTATGAATAATAAAGGATTTTGTGTCCTTGGGCCCTGAAAGTACCGGAAGGAGGACGAAGATGCTCTGATTCTTCTTCTTCGTCTTCTTCTTAAGCTTTAGGAATGGACTATAATGGTAAGGTATGGTTTCAGACTGGGCAATCATCAAATATCACGCAAAGGAATGTAGAGAGAGAGAGAGAGAGAGAGAGAGAGAGAGAGAGAGAGATGACAGGGGCCAAAGGAGGAAGCCGATGAACGAAAAGAGGGATGGAGGGGGAGCAAGTCCCTAGAGACGCATGATGTCGCGTCTCATCATCAAATATCAAGCAAAGGAATGTAGAGGTAGAGAGAGAGAGAGAGAGAGAGAGAGAGAGAAGAGAGAGAGAGATGACAGGGGCCAAAGGAGGACAACGATAAACGAAAAGAGGGATGGAGGGGGAGCAAGTCCCCAGAGACGCATGATGTCGCGTCTCTGGTAAAGGGTTATTTTGAGCCAAGTGTTGGCATAGCGACAGGAGGAGGGACTCAGCTCCCCTCTGCAAAATGCTGACCTGAAAAAATAACACATCACAATCATCCACTAGCAAAAGGGAACACACACACACACACACACGGCTGTCATCTGAGAGTCCTCATTTCACCACAAAACCCACAACTTTACACACAGAGGACTATCAGAGATTTACTGATTTACATGCTGACCATCCATCCAGTTCACCCTTGACATCCATCCATCTATTGATCCATACCCCCAATCATCCAATCATCCATCCTTCTATTGATCATCCACTCGTCCCAGTCGTCAGCCGACCAACCGACCATCCATCCATTCATCTATACATCTATCATCCTGCCCCATCCATCCATCCATCCATCATGGGTTTCCCTGCTAGAGGAGAAACAGTTTGTTGTTGTTTGTTACATTTTATCTGTTCAGTAACAGTGAAAGAACACTTGTGCGTGTGTGCGCTTGTGTGTGTGTGTATTAGGTAACGAAGAACTGGAGCTCTTTTGTTCCTCTCACCCAATTTGTCCCCATTAATTAATCACTAATTTGATCAAGCGTAGGAAACAATGTACCCCCAAAAATGGCTTCAATACAAACACGTAAACACAACGTCCAAAGAGATGAAACACTGAAGAAGCTTACATAATATGTGTAAATCTTTTTTTTTGAATCTCACATTTGCAATCTTTCACACTTGTCTAACAGATTTAATCCCTGTTTTTCTTTGGGGTTACACAGAGAAATATTACACGTGAGGCTGTCAGACAGATTGTTTTAGTTTCCCTGGCAGCTCTGCAGAGCTCCCGGCTCATTTTTCAAGCTCATTTATCCATTAAATTGCTTAAACTAGAGCAGGACTCCTAACTTAATAACTTTATACGCTAAATATAAATAAGCACAGAAAACAGAGCTCAACCAGTACCTGGGAAACACACTTGGCATTTTCTTATAATTGGATCATAATTATGTTATGGAACATTGTGTTCAAACCTCATTATTTTGATCTCTTAGAGAATGAAGAAAAATTGCAGGTTTCTTTGACGTCTCTGTGTAATGAGGTTATAGATTATGACATTATATCCTAATGCCCCTCTGGGTTCAAACACTGCATTAGCTTGGAGAGATAATGTGGACCTGTCATACATTCACTTAAGAAGACAGCCTATACACACACTCTGACTTTAAGAGCTCTTATGCATCTGAGCGCCTTTGCAGCTTCGAGGGACGTCAAAGAGATGATGAAACGTTTGGATCTGATTTCAAACGTACAGATCCACTTTGTGCGCCACATACTGGACACGTGCAAGCGGCGATGAGCTCGAAAGGTGCAGGTGCGAGGAAAGATTGCCCCTCCCTGAGCCTCTAAGGAGGCGTCGTCCTGTGGCGTGAACGTATGACCGAACGGCCCCACTGGGACTCTTTCAGCTGCTCTGTCCAAATCCATCATTATGATTAGAGGCTCTGCCACCACAACGTCCTCACTTAGCACCTGCTTTATTTACCGCTTTTGCATTTTGCACCCTCATGTAAACAGAAGAGCCGAATCATCACAGGCCTGTTCACATCCAGACAACGAAATTACAGGTCGACATTTTGCAATTGTACAGAGAATTCTATCCATGTTTGTTGTTATCAGATGTGCTGCTTGTGTGACACTATAGCTCGTCTTGTTTATGAGCACCTGGAACTTTCAAAAGCTTTTTGCAGTAATTTGCCCAAAAAGTGCTATGGATGCATATTTATTGAATGATTATTATGACACTCAACCGTCTTGTTGACTAATTTTTATGTCTCTGTATCGTGCAGAATTCCCAGAAAAGCCTCCTTGTTAAACAAAATGCAACACTCTTCACCATTGTTTAGATAACTGTGTGAAATGCACAGCAGGGCTTTGGTTCGTCATCTCACACACACTACGTCTCACTCCGCAAACTGTAAGTGAGTTACGTTTGTCGGCTGACTCTGTTTTCTAACTTGATTAGTGGAGTTAGAGCTTCTCCTCCCCCAAGCAGGAACTCATTGAATCCTCCTGCCTGTTTCGTTTCCTCTGATTGATCATAAAACCCGCCGTGATATCAGTCCGACTGCTGGGCCGCAAAGCAGAACCTGACCGCTGATTATCCGCTTTATATTTGTTGGATGTTTGGATAGTCTGCAGCAGCAAACAGAGGCCAGCGGGGACGTTTTACGATCTCAAAGAGAGCATGTGTTTAGATTTGCCGTTCATGTAAACAAATGTGCTGATTAATAGTTTATCTTGGCCGGTTTGTTATTCTACACCGAGACTGAGAAAGAAATCAGATGACTGTAAATATTTAGTGTGTGTGTCTGTTTGTTTTACAGGTCAATATTTGACATTCCTTTAAGTTTCTGTCTCTGGCTTTATCTCATTTCACAATTTTGTTTTATATATAATTTTTGTAGTTCACTGGTCTCTGCTGCTTTATCTGATTCAGCTTTGCTCACATTCATCTTAAAGTATTCTATATTCTTATTACTTTTTATGTGAAATGTTTGATTATGTTGTCACAAGAATATTTTATATCAATATTAATCTCTCTCTCTCTCTCTCTTTCTCTCTCTCTCCCCCATGTCTCGTCTTCCCCTGCCCACACAAACTGCTGCTCCGCCCCTTGCCACCCTCTTCTTGGTCCCTTCCTCTTGTTGTGGGCCGCCGCACACGGAGGCCCCAGGCTTGTCCCCCCCACCCCTCCTCATCCTCAATGGTTCCTCTGTTTGACCCCTTCACCCACCCTCCCTCACCCCCCACTCTTTTCTCTCTTCCTCTCTCTGCTGAACAGAATCATCAGTGTCATCGCAGCGTCTGATCAGCCGCCGCTCGTTACAAAGGAACGCAACGGCCTACGTGACATTATACAGTACGAGACAACGTGCGGTCATTGGAGTCACCTGTTGTTGATATTGACATGTGATACGGGTCCCGTGTCCAAGTTGACGTACGTATGGGTGTGTGTGTGTGTGTGTGTGTGTTTGCTATTGTCTGTGGAAAATAGCATATAACAGAAAGAAGTAAACACATCATGAGTTTGTTGAGACTCTCTGTGTTTTACTCCACTACAGCTGCTGTCTGTATATATGTGTGTGTATCTGTGTGTGTGTGTGTGTGTGTGTGTGTGTGTGTGTGTGTGTGAGAGAGAGAGAGATACTATCACGGACCAACACAAAAGACAAAAATGCTCAAACTTATATCCACACTTATAAAAATTGCTTGTTGAATTAAATTGAC
Organism: Genypterus blacodes; assembly: GCF_046128005.1. NCBI lineage: Eukaryota > Metazoa > Chordata > Actinopteri > Ophidiiformes > Ophidiidae > Genypterus > Genypterus blacodes. Next base: position 3,429,525 of record NW_027466876.1, read on the forward strand.
AAATAAATCATCAATGAGCCGTTTGTGACAGTAAACACACACACAGCAGCAAAATGATTCAGCATTCAATACCTAACCGCTACTTCTGGGGTCATGAAACAGGACGACTTGAAAGAATTCAGAGTATTTGTGTGTGGTTACTGATAATGTTTACTTTGCTCTGATAAGAAACGTCCCACAGGCTACTGAAAACAGCTTACATGTAGCACTGCAGTAACCCTGATGGGACGACTGCGGGGGGCTAGGGGGGGAGAAAGTGTACGAGGTGGGCGGGGCGGCGGAGAGGAGCATAGCTAAGATTCCTCCGTGGAGTGAGGAGGACATTTTATTAACTGTATATCAAGCAAGAGGACAACACCAGTTTCATCTGAGCACGTACACACACAGACAGACACACACACAGACACACACAGACACTCCCCCCCTCTCTCTCCCCACAACACACCCTCAGCCACAAGCACACTACAATTATCCACTTCAGATGTGTAGCTACAAGTGTACAAGGTCACAGTCAGACTGTTACGTAAACAAGTGTTTCTATTCTACTGTAACAACTTATGGTGTGTGTGAGGATGCTTCAAACCCACTGTACACACACTATAGTCGTTGCGTAATTGTGTTTTTTGATAGGATCGCAGCACATTCTGCGCAGGAATGACACATCTGTAGTGTCCTTCAAATTCTGCCTAAACCAAGGCCGCGTTGCTCGGCTGCATTCCTCCTAAACGAGCGGCTGTGACGTTGAAGAATTGCAAAAGAAGGATTTGTACTTTAGCCCAGATCCTATAATCTCTGCACGAGCTCATCAAATTACAAAGTCCGGTTATCAATGTTGAAATGATTCATGTTAACATAAATCACCATGCGTTGTTGGGGAGAAAACGACAGGATATTCCCGCCTGTAGATAAACCTGACAGTGGAGGCTTTGTGCAGAACAACCTGAACATCCCGTCACAGGTGGTAACACGGGCCTAAGCACACAAACCGTATCTCCTCCACCACGCCGCCACTGGAATCACAAAGCACAATAGGCTCACTCAAAGCCGGCAAGATGTTTTTAAAACGTTTCGTAATCGAAAAAGTTCCTGGCGACGTGACTGAAAGCTTGGGCAGTGTGATGCTTGTGATAACAGCTGGGGTCTCGAAACGAAAACATCCCACACAGATGATGTCAACAACCACACACACACGCACAAACGCACACCAGCATGTGAAAGCCTGAGCACGCGACACACTCCAACACAAGTACAATCCAAAGCCAGACTAAATGTTACACCTTTTTGCTTTGAACAACATCGGCCTCTGTGACATCTGACCTCTGTGGTGACCTTTCAGAAAGAGAGCCAGGCCACAGAATCTGACCCGATAACCTTCTGACAATTAAAAAGGAGAAAAAAAGTCAATAAATCCAATAGGCGTGAACACAGCAGGTGGTGAAATGTACACAGTCATTAGCAGGCGCTTCCCAAATATTCATTCACACACTGCTGGGCAATTTACACAGAGGGCGCAACCTCGGCCTGAGACGACCCGAAGGAAGCCTCTGCAATGACAAACGCATGCTAGCTTTGACCAAGAAGGCTTTTTGTTTTTAAAATATAAACTTGATGAGTAATATTTAAGTCCTGTGTGCTGAAAGTGTCCTAAACTACAAATAAATGAGCCTGTTGGTTTAACGTGTTGGATCTTTGCTGTAAGTCCCCTGATTGGACATCAACATGCGTCTTCCCTCCAAACTCGCTGACAAAGTGTTTTCCCCTTATTGATTATTGATTTATGAAGCTGTAACCAGGAGTGGAGAGGTCAATATGCCTCATTTGACTTCACAGGGCTTTGACATTATGTCTCCCACACATCAGAGAGTCAGATGCATCTGAGAGCACATGACCATCAGCTGACATGCAGCTATTTACTGTAATTACCACAAAATGGACTTTTTATGATTTGTCAGTGTTTTTGAAATTGTGGTTTGTGAATTTATAGTGACTTTTTTTCTCACTTAATGGCATTTCTGTTAGATTTTTTAAAGGTTTTTTAAGGTATTGTAACATAACTGTCCCCTAACCTAGTTATTATTTAAGAATATCAATCAAAATGATAATTGAAAAAGAGAAAAATATAATTAAAGTATCAAAACACACATAACAGGTGTTTCATTGACATTGCCTACACACAATAACATTTTTTGCAATTTTTTAAATTCCAAAAAATATAAATATCAGTTCTATATTTTTATGTGGCAGACAAAACAATATGCAGGTTTGATTGCTGTTTGTTGATGTCCAAGTCAAAGAGGCAAATATACATGATGGTCCTATAAGAGGGTTCCTGAAGGTGACATGAATGCATGAATCAGATGAATGAATGAATGAATGAATGAATGAATGAATGAATCCCTGAGTGCAGCTCGCAGTTTTCCGGTCGCTCTGTGCGCTTGTGCGTCACGCACCGTGTTGCTGGGTGACCCTGAGCCCATGAGCCTGTTTGGCTGTAAATCCCGGAGCTGCTGCGTTTTATTACTGCAGACAAAGACGAGCCCAGTACTCAGCAGAAACACACCGCCGGGCTGCAGCACAGCGGCCATGGGCGATGTGCACAGAATGAGAAGAGGAGGAGGAGGATGAAGAGGAGGAGGAGGACAGGTATGCGTGAACACATCTGACAGCGTTTCAGAGGGAAACTTTGGAAGAAAAGAGGACAGAAACATGAAGAAACACGTACATACACAGGGGTGAAGTCGCCATGGATTCGCGTCGTGTGTTTTAGCGGGACTGTGTGTTCGGTGTTTACCTTGCAGTCCAGCGCGCTGCCCCCCTCCTGCGCCTTCAGCTCTCCGGCTGAAGCTGAGGCTGAGGCTGAGGCTGACGCATCCTCCTGGCTCCTCCCGTCCCGCTGCGCTGAGCTCTCTGCTCCCATGGCCACCAACGAGAACTTGTTCACAATCTTGCGGTTGACAAAATGACGACGGTAGTGTGTAGAGCCGAGCTGGAGAGTCTCACACGGAGAAGAAGAAGAAATCCCAAAGCGTCTAAAGAGAGACGCAGAAGAGGGTCCTGGTGGCAGCTCCGCCTCGGGGTGAAGCCTGGATGTGGAGTGATGAGGTGTATGTGTGTGTGAGAGAGAGAGAGAGGGGGCTAGCAAACTCTTTTAGGACACACACATGCACACACGCACGCACACACACATTCCCTCACGCGGGACCAGGCGCGCCTTGGCACGCCTTGCAGCAGCATCAGAGCGCGAGCGGTGCTGATGGAGGGCAGAGAGGGAGGGGGAGGGGCGGGGGGAGAGGAGAGAGAGAGAGAGAGAGAGAGACATAAAAGAGGTGCAGTAAAATGTTTATTGCACAGATCACAGTTTGTCTTTCACACCACTGAGTTCTGTCCTATAATCAGACTCAGATCACTGTGTGCTGAACGCTTTAACATTCTGTCAGACACACACACACACACACACACACACTCAGAATACTTTGCACTGTAACTGGATTATTTGATAGGTGTTGGATTTTGTTTTCTCTCTAGTGGGGCTAAATTATTAATAAAGGATGCTTTGTCCCTGCTATCTCTCTCTATTTGACACACACACAGAGGTGTCAGGTTTGTACACTGCTAAGCTTATCTGATGGTTGTTGATAGAGTGAAGCTGTAAAAACTCTATAGTATTATATAGTTATTAGTTTAACTGCACATACTTGTGAACTATGATTGTGATGCTTGTTGAGTTCTATCAGGAGTCCATGGGGTCTTGTTGCTCTGTCTCTCTCTCCATCCGTTGGTTAACATTTGGCATGCACACACACACTCTTCCAAAAGGCGATGGCTGGGCTTCCATTCTGCGGCTGTTGCATGCAGCTTTGGTGAAGCCGCTGAATTGAACGACCGCAGTCAATCGCTACACAACAATCCAATTTTGAATCCTCAACATTTTTCAGCCTGGCAGTTTATCCTCTTGGATTTAGTCCCATTTGTCAATTTACATTCAAGCAGAAAATAGCAACTCATATTTCAAACTGTCTTGTAAATGAATTGTGTGCTGAGAAATCAGATCATGTTGGTTTCTGTAAGGGTTAATGGGGTGAAACGCATTGTGGTCATCATTACTGCCCCCTCTTATTGTTTGTGACAACACACACACACACACACACACACACACACACACACACACACACACACACACACACACACACACACACACACACACAGACACACACACACACACACACACACACACACACACACACACACACACACACACACACTAAATGCAGGTTAAGCTTGGTGTCATTTTGTTTGGAATTTTACAATTACAGCCTCAGCACTCAAAGCCAAGTTCATACAGGCCTACAGACTGTGGGTCCCCAGCAATCACAGCTCGCAGGCGCCCAGAGAGCTCATACCTCTGCCAAAGCCGAGCAGGTACCACTCCACCATCACCAATTGAACAGGTTAAACTAAAACAAACAGACTTAATTGTTTTTGTAAGTTTGGTTCCAGTTAGACTGATTCATTCATGATATACTGCGCGGAAAAATAAGCCACGCCCACTTGACCACAAAACAGTTTAAAAAGGGGTTTTCAAGTGGCTGGCTAGCTTCTATTGGTGAGTTTCTAAAGATACCAAATCTCAGTTTTGAGGGGGAATGTAACATAAAATACAAATCATACGTAACGTGACTGATAAGAGGAAATTCTAAGAAGGAATTGCGCACAGTATTTCAAAGGTTAAATAATGTTATCCAATTTTAGCCAGAAAACTCAATCTACTGTCCCCTTCATCTTCTGGAGCCTCAGCACTCCTCTGTGTTATCCAGATTAGTCTCATTGCCGTTTGGGCTTTTGATTTGATAAGACTCCAAGGACATGAGATCAAGGAAACTACTGATACCCTGGCAACGTGCAACCAATACGATGTACTTTACACACATTACACACTGGCTATCATCTTGAAAACACACTAACAAAACCCTAAATATAGTTTCAGTTCTTGCAAAGTTGATCAGATCTCTGCTTAGAAATTTAAAATGTTATGAAAACGCCAGCCTCTATCAACCATACAAATTTGATTCATTCATTAAACTGTTGTGTTGGCGGGTGATCTCAATCATGTGAGCAGACATGATGATGTCATCTGACAGAGGAGGGAGAAGAGAACAAGGCTGTAGGAAGGAGGCTCTCATCATTAACGTAAAAGCCTAAGCGGATGTACCGTGGTCTCTGCTCCATAAAATCATAAGAGCACATTAAAGGCAAAAAGCATGGTCACACACACACACACACACACACGGATCAGTAATGCTTAAAAGACGTTCCCGTCCTCCCATATCTTTACATTCGTTCCAAGGGACAAAAAATGATTCAACCAATGCACAACCTTAGATGTGTTGTACAACTTAAGAGGCACAGTGTGCGTGTGTGTGTGCGCGTCCCTCCCCTCCTCACTCTGCCTGTATTACAACTGACAAGAACGTTCACCGACTGCAAGCTTAGCCGGCGTACATCAGCTGATCACTGTGACATAACGCACCACATTTACCTATTGTCTCTTTAAAGTCAACTGAGCGTGTGCACTAGTTCACACCACACACATGCAGAGGGATCTGTCCTTGGTACTGAAATTAGTCATTCCATCAAAGATAGTAGGAGCCTTAAAAGACGAGAGCTTAACACACAGCGGATCTCATCAGAATACCAGCAAAAACAACTGCGTATTGACAAAGCAAAGTCTTTCCGATACGTTACAAAGCAATGTTGAAGGCCCCTCGTCATGATGTCTGTCATCAGCTCAAAACAAGGTGCTTCAGTCTCTACACACACACACACACACACACCGTCACGTACACTAAATATAATGTTAAAGCGCTGCTGTATGAATGAGTGCATTCCTACAGCTGTGACTGAAAGTGCCAGATCCTGCCCGGTGTGCACACAGAATAACAGACTTAGCAGGTGTGGAATGCCACCTATGACAGGCACACGCATGTGAACACATGTACACAACCCAAACACCCTCTAATGACAGATGCTGCACCCTGGGGTGCATCCTGGGGGCCCATTCTTTGGCTTCCAGGCACATTTCCAACACTGGCACAGTCCCTCTAAAGAACTCGAGCTGCACCTGGATAGAAAAACAGGGGAAAAAGATTAATATTTTAGCTTTAATACGTGTTTATGTGTGTGAGCAGAGGTTTGCTTTAAATAGGACTCATATGGGCGAGTTTGAGAGAGATAGTTGTGGCGGCATCTCCTCGGAAACAACAGGAAAGGAGCTCATGTGTCCAAACAACAGATGGGTTGGACCACCAGCCACCTGTTGGCTGTGAAAACAATCATACACACACACACACACACACACAAAATTACTTTTGGAATGAATATAAATGTTTATTTAAAGTTCACAGTAGAGACGCGAAAGAAAAATCCAAAGGTTGTAGTTACAAGGTAGTTGCAGTTAAATAAAATGTTTCAGAAAATGTGTTGGGGAAGCAAAAGGTGACTTGTACCCAAATGTAAACCTCACTCAGTTTTTTAAATTTAATTTCATAAACTGATGAGTGTAACAGTTTTGGCAGTGAAACAACAGCAGGTTTGGAGGTTCACGTTAACACCATAGCAAGTATTTGTGCGTATAACAGCTAATAGTTAATAAATACACAAGATGAAGTCAAGATAATTTATCAAAAATACCTATGAAATGTACTGGATTTAATTAGTGTTAAGACATTAGGGTGACATGAACAAAAATGATAGTTAACTGAAACTGTTTCACTTTTAGCTGTTGGACCACACTGAAGTTGTTTCCTTGTTTCAGTCAACATCCAATAATCCCTAATGCTGCTCCCTTAATTGTGCTATTCTCTTCATGTTTTAAAGTTTATTTCATATTGACTGCTATTTATCAATTGTTTTCAGTTTCTGCGCCAGCTTTATAAATACAATTGAGTTGACAAACCCTTCATGCCGAGGTTGAAAGCAAACATAAAGCAAATATTACTGCACGGTGAGAAATATCCTTTGGCATATCACACAGATGTGCAAATGTAGCATACAGCTAATGCTCCAGTAATCAGTTCTCTGGCGTCTCACTGCGATGTGGGGCGGGTAGGAGTCATTTCCTGTCCAAAAAAGGTAGCAGGGATGGAGGGAGTCTGGTGGCGACGCATGGAGCCGGCGATCCCGAGACCAGAGCAGAGAGCAGAGAGCCTGGGGGGAAGGGAGGGAGGGGGATCTTAATCATGTCTGCGTGAGGAACAGAGTGTACATGGAGATTTGAGCCTTGTCAATGAGTAAAAATGACAAAAAAGCTAGAAGAAAACCCCATTTGTGAATTTCCCAGCATACTGTGCATTTCCATAGCTGGATTTACAGAGTTTTAGATATATCAACATTAACAATAATCAAAAAGAAGCTGAGGATTAAGTGAAAAACAGCAGTGAGTCGTCTGTGTAAAGGGGTAAAATGGGCGGGGCCTAAAACGGAGCTAGTTCTGATATGATCTAAGCACAAATCCAGTTTCCTCCTGAACTCTTTTGAATGACGAGAATGGTAATAAAAAATATCTGAAAAGAGTAAAAAAAAAAAGAAATCAATGAAATATGCCGAGGCCGGTGGTTGGTACAGTACCTGTGTAAGATGTTCTGCTCAGAAGAGTCCAGTGATCTCCTCTGTGACCGGGTCCAGGTCGATGTCATAGAAACAGGGTCTGGTTGGAAGGCCAGGCATGGTGCTCATCTGAGAAAAACACACAAAAATTGTTGCGAGATGAAGGAATCCTGCTATCAAACCAACGGACACAGGGGACACAACATGAAGAAGATCCATTTACAGAGCAAGATTGTAAAGAATATTAACTCGTTGTTATTGTAATGTCCACACAGGATCAAATTACAAGGTAAGAGCACAGTCTAGATAATAACTTAAACCTCATATTAAAGCTTTTGCCACAACACAGCTGCTGTGCACCAAAACAAAAACCCACCAAGATTTCTTATCAAACTGAAACCTCAGTCAATTACACAGAGTACGATCAACCCTGCGTGCTCAATGACTATAATCTAGACTCATTTAAACCCAGGCAGACACTATTATAGTGTATATGTTGGAATGATCGATGTGTTGACAACCGGCAGTTTAGCGGTGATGAATTCAGCCGTAGTCAATGGATGCTTTGTTCTCAGTTCCTTCAAAATGTAGATGAGACGGCTGCTTCACAGATTTGAGGGAGAGGAAGAGGCTGACAGCGACTGATTAGTTGTACATCAATTACCTAGCTCCAGAATTGCGAAATGCAGCTTTAAATGCTTCAAATGCGTATAATAAGAATGAATTCAGGGTTATTTTAAGCCCGTGGTTGGACGAGGCCAGTTTCTAAGGCACAACAGTGGAAGAGACGGTAAGGTTTTGCCGTCAGTACAGTTGATCAAAGGAAAGTGTTTGGCTCGTAAAAATCTCCTTTCCTCTTGCCGAACAGTCAGATCGTCCCATCCAAGCTAAAAACTCATTAAAAGGGGAGATTCTTAGCATGCCTGCCTCCCTCTGACCCAAGGCCAGTTTTATGGGCTCATTAGTGGAAATGAGCATTCATGAGACAGGAGGAAGTGACCTGCCAATTTCCCGTCTGAGGAAACGCGGCTCTCGAGTAAAACACGGAGACCTGCGAAGTCGGCATGACAAACACAGGATGCCGACCATTTACTGTATGTGCTGGCTTGGTTTGATGTCACCGGTCGGTGCGCTGACATCACCCTGTTCCTGTCAGGCTCACACGAGACTTCACCCACAGATGACTCAGGCAACGGTCACATTTAGAGGAATAACAAATCACTGCATCACCGTCGTCTACTGGAACGCATTAGGGACAATAACAGTAGATGGGATTACTCAATATTCTGGGCTCTGAATTCATCCTGGCAGGGACAACACAATGTTCAATCAATGTTAATATGATGTAAATATTGGCGACACAAAATGTAACCCATTACCCATAATGCAAATGGACTGACATCAACAAAGAATGAGAGGGCTAATGTAATGATAGGTGTACTTGTCGTAAAAAGGCCATTAAAGTATGACGGATGGCATGGTGATGTCACATTTATAATATGTATATAGAATGCTGTAAGATGTTCATAAAGAGAGAAAGTAAGTGATTGAAAACATTGTCACGTAAGAGGAGGATAAAAAAAATGAAATAGCGTGCAGGGACGTTAATATATCAGTGAAGGCGAACCGTCAAAGGTTCTGGGGGGCAAGAACACAAACAGCCTTCTGTTCGCCCTGTCCCCCTCTCTCCAGCCTGGGAACACGTTGGCACTCGCAAAACACACAACACTCCGAGGCTAAAGATGGAAACTCCTCGCTGCCAAATAATTCCCTCCATTATTCCCCAAACACAATGCGCCATTGTCAAGGAAAACCCTGAAGGAGACAATAAAGCTAGATCTGTACCCGACCCCCCCCACCCTTCACCCCATGCCATTCTGGAGAAGGGTCTCGGTCAGCCGGCTATAGGACTGAGAGAAAAGACACCAGAGTCAATTTAAATAACATTCCATAACTCCCTGGCATGTCCGATTATTATGCGTAATTCGTGGTCATCAGCTATATTGGGTTGGATGGGAAAACACCCCGAGCGAGAGATAGAGACACACACATTTGTACGGACTTCCTAATGCCACACACATTTGAATTTGAATTTAAATGAAAAAGAAGAGGACAGAGGCGACAGAACAGAGACTTGTTGAGATATTCATCGATCATCATGGGTTAGAATGACATCAGAAGTTGGATTCTGGGCTGTGATGGTTTGCGGGGCATCGCTGGAGAATTCCTCGGCGATGGTCAGCGGGCAGAGCCTGACCTCTAACACATCCCCGAGGCCGCGCTTTGAACTTCACTAGGGAAAGTTGTAAACACAAGACAATCCGCCTGCGTGCTGTGGGACTAAGGGTGAGTTTGGTTGGTCAACAGACAAAAGACGAGGACCTCAATAATAACAACACCATTGATTTAGACTGGATAGAGACTGGCCACAAATCTGAAACATGACTTTGTACTACATGATCAAAGTTCATCACCTACTTTGATCTCATCCCCACTTTCCTTCACAGCCCCTTTTAACTACACAATGTCAAACATTAACCAGTGGTGAGGTTGTGAAGCGTCTCTGAATCAGAGCTATTCTGGGTTTAATGGTGCGGTGGAGGCATTTGTGACGGGATATGAACTCTACAGAGATCTATTGTTCTGTTGGGTGACCCTCCCTCACATATCTGGGGAATGACATCAGCCCCTTCCTGATCCCTCACCCAGTAAAGATGTTAACCCCCCCCTTTAAGCTACCCACCCCGCCTCCTCTCCTCTCCTCTCACACCCTCAGGATTATGCCACTAGAAGTCACTTTGACCTTTGTGTCATAATCAACAGGACATCAAATCACTGCGGCGGTCGAACAGAGAGAAACACGTCACTGTAGCTTCCATATAAATCAAACAAGTTAATTTGACAGGATAAAGTGTGGAGCAGTCAGATGGCCGCTTCTTTATTCACACACACTCAGTCAATCTTTGGGTCAAACAGAGGCTCAGCTACAGAGAGTTCAAAGAGTGAATCCCTTTGGTTTGGAGTCGCAGTTCAAAAGGTCGTCAATGTGCCAGTGGCTCCGTGGGCCGTGCCGGATCAAAGGCGAGGGGCTGGGAGACTGGAGAGACGCCACGCTAAGACGCTGCCACCCCTTCCCAGCACACCTCTGCTTTAGCCTATCAAAGCCCCCGGCCCTCAGGGCACGCCGGTGAAATGGCAGGAGTCAAACGTGCTCAGGAAGCCGCATGACTCCTGCCCGGCCCCATTATCAGCCCGAGAGGCTCCACACAGGCCTGAGAGGCTCTTAAGCATCTTCAGTGCCGTGATTACAAGGGGATTCAGGGATGAACTCTTGGAGAGGTGGAAGAATGATGGCAACGTGGGTAAAGCACAGGATTGAAGGGTGACATTGATGTGATTCTCCCATTTTTACAGATTTGTTGAAGTGAACATCTTTTTGGACATAGTATGAAAAACATTGGATGCTCTTCTGGTGCCTTTGTTGGCGATATTAGAAGACAGCATGGCCCCTCAGGAGAAGGCAGTGTGGGTTGTGCTTTAGTGCGTTTGCTGGAGTGATGAAGCCGTCACTGCCTCCAATTCCCATACTCTTCCCTGGGCTTGAAACATTTAGCTATGGCTTGAGTCGTTCCTGATTTTAGTTCCTGGGGAGGAATTCAAGGCCAAAACAACAAAACCACAACAACACGCAGCAACGCTTATAAAAACAAACGAGTCGTGAACCAGAGGAGAGCCGAGAGATTTCAGACTCCAGATTTAACACACTCAGGCGTACCCTGAAACACAACAATGGCATCACACCCAAGGAATTCCACACTTGGAGATCAGCGACACAGACTGAAACATGCATGTCAGGACAGGGAAAACATACACGACACTCTGCGCCGGCTCAGAAATGTTTTCATAAAGCGGCCTCGCGTTCACACTTTGCCAGGTTTCCCCCCCTAACGCAACCAACTTTTGTTCTGAAGCAAAACAGCTGGTAGTTAACCCTTTAGGGCGACGTGTTCAGTTAATAGTTATGTGACAATAAGTCGCTTCATCACTAACCGTCTTTTCTGTGGCGATTTTTGAGCCAACCGAGTCTAAATAAACTTCTACACTTCACACACATACAAACTTCAAACTTCATAAACTTAACCAGTGCCAGTCCCAAAAGCTAATTGGCCCCGTCTGCGTCGGCTTTCAGAGATGCTGCCACCTGCTGGTCTCTTGTTTTCCTAAGAACTAAATCAGCCGACTGACTTTTATTAACGTTAAACGTTGTTTTCTTTGAACACGAAACGTTACGCCTTATCACTTTAAATGGATACTTTAGGGAGAGGGGAAAAGTGGAAGTTGACACAAGGAAGAGAAAGAGTTCAGGGGGTCAAAGGTTAACAGATGGCTCATATTTTGGGGTCCAAAGGTCAGTTAGGTCAGTAGGAGTTGATGTTAAATGACAGACCTTCCCTCTACATACGTGGCACACAATGAATCTTTGGTTTGCAACATGCCATATATGCCTCAAACTGTTTATATACGCGTTCATCACAATTCCTGCCACTTTCATAAATCCAGCTCTGGAATGTGACTTGAAATATGAAGGCCTTCGCTCCACGTACCGTCCCCACTAGTGGGTAGATGAAGCCGGCTCCGATGCTCGCTCGGACGTCTCTGATGGGCAACGTGAATCCGGTGGGCGCGCCCTTTCTGTCAGGCATGTGGGACAGAGACAGGTGGGTCTTGGCCATGCAGATCGGCAGCGTACCGTAGCCCTGACGAACAAAAGTGTGTGTGAGACAAAAAGATGCTGCAATATTCATGTGAGATTAAATGAAGTTGTGCTCTCACCTGTTGGTTGTAGTAATCGATCTTGCTTTGGGCCTCTGGAGAGAGCTCAATATCATCGGCTCCATACACTTTCTGGGCTATTGTCCTGATCTTCTCCACTGTAGGCGTCTGAGGACAAAGCACAGGTGGGGGAAAGGAAGAAGACAAGACAAGCAGATTTAGTGGACATACATCAGGGTCAAAACAAGGACATTTCAGATCAGGATCAACATGTCTGACTGACACACGAGTTCACTCCAGTCACAAATTCAGAAACTCAAACCAGCTGATGTTTTTGAACCAGATTTCCCCCTCTGACGTCTGACTTTTGCCCAATCAAGGAAAATCACATTGATTCAACAAACGTCCACATACTGTAGGTCATTAAGATTTTTCCTCTTTCCTGTCATTCTCTCTCTCACCTCTTTGTCGTACAGGAACTGGAAGTGGCTGGGCGAGCTGGCCGTCTCCCTCACCGCCTCGGCCAGCTCCACTGAGCCTCGCCCGCCCTGCGCCCAGTGGTGGCACGGCACGGCGTGGGACGCCCCGCACTCCCTGGCGAGGCGGCACACGAGTTCGATCTCGGCCTGCGTGTCCGTCCTGAAAGGCGATGGAGACGGCATTGGTGCCTGCAAGTGTGTGTGTGTGTGTGTGTGTGTGTGTGTGTGTGTGTGTGTGTGTGTGTGTGTGTGTGTGTGTGTGTGTGTGTGTGTGTGTGTGTGTGTGTTTCAGTTACAAAATCCTACTTGAAGACGTTGAGGGCGACCACCACCGGCACCCCGAACAGGTCCGCTATCTGGATTTGCTTCCTGAGATTGCTATGGCAACCGCCTGCGACTAGGCTCAAATTCTGCGGGAGGGAGAGAACCAGAGCCAAAAATGAATTCCAGGTCATATGTGGGTCAGTTTACTCGGGACCGTTTGTAACATCGTCAGCAAAACGGCGATAAAAACGTGGGGGAAACCTTTTTTTCTTCCTTTTAAGGCCGAGGCGTTTTGCGTGAAGAAATTTCAAACTCTGCTCGGCAGAAAATTTGTAACCGAGGCGACGGCTCACCTGACAGCTTGGAATATTTATGATAACAAAGATTTACGACCCGACAAGATTACTGTGCGGCTGCAGCTCTTCAAACGTACAGCAGTTGGAACGGGAATCTGTCCCTTTGACCTTGAGGCTTGCGCGTATTAGCATTTGGAATCACAATACTTACCGTGTGAGTACAACTGTGTTCATATCCCACTGAGCTATAACCGCAATAATCCCACAAATTAACAGTGAATTCTGGAGCTCCTGATGTTTTGACCACAGCGCTGCAGCCTTGCAGGGTGGGTGTGTGTAGCATGCAGCCCCGGGCTCATAGCAGTAAGGCCATACAGGACCCATAAATTCATTTCCCCGACTCTGTTTTGCTCAGTACTTCTGGTTCTCATTACAGCCTTCACAATTAACTTACACCGCTTCATTATTTACTCAGCTGAACCTGCCTGAGAGGCCAGTGATTCTAACCAGATATTGACGTGGGCCTGCGCGCACACACACACACACACACACACACACACACACACACACACACACACACACACACACACACACACACACACACACACACACACACACACACACACACACACACACACACACACACACACACACACACACACACACACACACACACACACACACACACACACACACACACACACACACACACACACACACACACACACACACACACACACACACACACACACACACACACACACACACACACACACACACACACACACACACACACACAATATTTGGTCTGATAATCAAATAAGTGCTCTTAACCTGGTTAGTGGGAGGTATTTGTGCGTGTATGCTGGGATTTGACATGGATGAGACTTCAGCTGGAAGCCTGAGGGGAGATAAGCTGGAGTCACATCAGAAATCCTCCCTTCACACACATAAATCTATGCAAACGTGTGGAATGATGGCTCCCTCACATGCTATTCCTGGCCGCTTCCCGAACATACCTGGCCCCCCGTCGTTTTTAAATCGCCCGTCGGGTAACTTTCAGACAATCTCCAGGAAAATCTCACCCGTCCTGATCTTTCCCATGTGATGAAAGAGTCTACAGGGTCTTGTAAGGCCAGTCGTTAATCATAAGAGCAATGTGTACACTGCCGTATGCACTTTGCTACTAAATTCAAAACATGCAACGATTCGAGCTCGACCAATCATTGTAACGACATTAGAAGATCTGTTTGTTTCATAGGATCTCAATTCCTGGCTCCTACCTCATCAATGTACTCTTTTGGAAGAGGAGCACCAGCTGATACCTAGAAAAACAACAACAAATGACGTACATGTTAATCTACTTCATTAAACGACACTAACAGACTGAGTTTGTTGGGTCTCAGGCGACACCGTTCGCTCTCTTACGTTCGGGCCTCCGCCGTGCATCTTCAGCGCTCGCACCGTCGCGACCAGCACCACCACGTCGGGCCTCAACCCCGACGCCCGACATTTGATGTTGAAGAACTTCTCCATCCCGATGTCCGCGCCGAAACCCGCTTCGGTTACTGCGAGGGAACACAGAGGAGAGAGTGAATGAAGCTGTAAGGCCCTAACAATTCCATTCATGACCGTCTTTCTACACTTAGCTTCACCAAATCTTATAGTCCTGTGATTCCTAAAGTAAATTCAAGTATCATTAAAGAATCACAAGGGTAAGACGCAGGCTCCTTTGCGTTTCTGTCCGTCTGAGTGGAGTCTTGAGTAATGGGTTCACTCTGAGGTCTGCCAGAGAGACGCAGGGCCTCTGATATGGACGAGCCCTGCACCCGGGCCTCTTGAACACACTCCAAACAAAGCAAATAATCCACCTGGAATGACAGCCTTGTTGAGATAAGACTTTCTGTGTGGGTGTGAGTGAGAGAGTGAGAGACAACCATTCTGAAAACACCTTTGCTAGAATTTACAGGAGGATAGAGGATGTGTTCACACCTCGTCTGTTTGTTGTGATTTAAAGTAATTATTGTACGCTGGTCACATAATGGCAGTGTGTTGATGTAGTGTGAACGCAGCACCGAGCAACATTATGACACTTGCATTAACTCAAAAAGCTGAAGCTAAACAAATGCATCTGATCCGTCTGCTGATCAGGGCCGCCGTGTCACTCGTCACGGCGTTTTCGAGCTGTTTATGATGAATGACGTCCAGTGCTGCGCCTCTGAGCCGTGCGAGTTTAGAGAAGATAAATAAAGACTTAGAAACCCTTCAGGCACAGCTAAAGAGCAAAACATCACATGCCGTCAGTCAACACCGCATCCGTTTGCAGACAGTGGACCGTCCAATGAGGCGTCTGTCCACTGAGACATCGTGTGAACCACTAATCAGCGAGTGTGTGGATGCTCCTCATGCGTGTACACGTACACACACACACACACACGTATGTAGCGCACAATGACCCTGGAAACATTAAATCTAATTGAGAGCATTTGTAATTGTAGGCAAATCAGGAAGCATGTCAGGATACAACTTCTAATTAATATGATCGATCACCTGAATCTTTTGTGTGTGTGTGCACACCCCCAGATTTTAAAAGGTGCAGTTCTTATTTGGTTACGCCCTCAGAATGGAAAAATCACGTTGTCCATTCTAAATCAAATCAACGTGGCCCTAATAAACCCTAAACCTTTTTATTAAATAAAGTGTTCCCGATGTGCTTTTACTCATGTATGAGGAAACAGTACACGTTCAGGGCTAACAGCTGATGAGGCACATCTGTCTGTGGGCTGCGCGGTTGAAAAAAAAGGAGGCCGCCAAGAAGAAGAATGAATCACCGCTCTGCTTGGGTCTCCTGGAAGAAGTCTCTCGAAAGAAAACGACGGCAAAAGAGCGAGGAAGACGAGTCGAGAAGAAGCGTAATTATATTAGCGGGGCTTAATCGTTGCTTGGAATGTGAACGACAATATTGATGTTACGGCGTCACGTTGTGGTTTTTCGGAGGCCTTGGACACGTCACCTCCGCCTCCACGTGTCTCCTTCTAACGTTAAAGAGCAACAAATCACAGCTGACACACGGGTGAAGGAATGTAACCGGGTTTTGGTTGGCGGCCGACAGCTGACTGGGACTGGGAGTGTTCCATTTCTTGTTCGCACCCCCACCGGAGCTTTGGCTCTAAACGCTAAACTGCTGTGAGTCTGCCAACGAAAACCAAATACTTGGGTAGAGTATTTGTGTGGATTCCTATTGTGTAATCTCCCACACAAGCGCACAGTCCGACGGAGCAAAGCAACGTCCAGTTGGGGAAAAGAACGACAACAGATAGCGAAGGCCAGCGCCGCCATGTTGTGCCATCACGAGGAAACACTTGTGGGCTTCCTGCTCTGTGCGACGACCTTGAACTGTCCGGAGAATGCAGAGGGGAGGAGGACGAGCTCGGCCGTTTGTTGTGGATTTTTCAGCGGGGCCGGAGTGGAGGCGCGCTGGACGGCATTGGCTCCAGTCAAAGCTTTTCTCGTTGGCACCGCCGCCAATAACAACATAAACACAAAAGGCAGGAAAGTAGGCTAGATCAACAACAGCTTCTCCTCCCTACTCATCCACAATCTGGCCATGTTATACTTTCATCTCGTCTGTGCTATCTTCCTCATTTTCACACAGTGTAATATTGTAGTAAAGGTTCATATAGTAAGAGATTATCTACACACAGATGGCTTAATGAAGTCCAGTAGGCGTTTGGGGAAGAGCTGCTACCTAAAACGACTTCTTTCACTCAATGTGCACAGTGGTGATCCAGAAGTGGAAGTAAGTCGGTGTGTTCAAAGCAAAGCCATAAAAGATCAGTAAGTCTGTAGAATATCTTTGCTTTAAAGCCAAGTCTGTGACACACACACACACACACACACACACACACACACACACACACACACACACACACACACACACACACACACACACACACACACACACACACACACACACACACACACACACACACACACACACACACACACACACACACACACACACACACACACACACACACACACACACACACACACACACACACACACACACAGAGAGAAAGAGCTGATTCTGATTTAAGTGTTTGTGCAATATCGTGTACAAATGAGTTCCACGCTTTTTGGATTCTGAAATGTTAAACTAAATTAAATCAGATCAATCTCTTCATGTAGTCAATTCAATTTCCAAAGCACGAACTGGCCTCTACACTTCACAATACACTCCAAACTGACTAAAACAAAAACACACTAATATACGGTGTGACGAACCGTGGTCATCAGGACGACCCTACACACCCACACTGGCCTTAATAAAACACCATAACAAAATACTTTTTTCTTCATATCATCCTGTCAAGGGATAACCGATGAACTAAAAAAGGAGAGAAGGAAAGGAGGGAGGAGAAGGAAGGAGAGCGAGTTCCTGGCATACCTGGGGGTCAGGTAACAAACATACAGATGGGATGGATGGATGGGAGGTACGAGGGATAAAAAAAAAAAAAAAAGGTACGCATATGAGCACAAAAAAAACCAACACACACCTCCTTACGCCTTTTCTCCAGTGTTGTGAAACCAAATTCTCAGCACATGGCGCCTACACGTTTGACAGCTTGTGTACATGTGGCGTGTCATCATATTGGTTTTAAACAAAAACCCTCATGTAAACATCAACATTCTCATACATACACACCCATGCCGGAAACACACGCCCACACACACATACACGCACACGCATTCCAAACATTTTTCAGCAGTCAAAGTAAATGAAGAGGGAAAGAGAGCAGCAGGATAGATGGACAGATAAAAAATGGAAACAGTGAAGTATGCTTTGACGTTTGACAGGATTACTGCGGTTTACTCTAAAGCATTCCAGAGGCTCTTAAGATTATCAATCTGCTTCCTTCCTCACTTCTGTGGGGGGTTTTCTTAAGCAATCCGTCCAGTTTCCTAGAAAGTTACGCATGACTGGGACGCCAGGAAGCGGCACACTTGACTCTCAGACGCAGGTAGAAGAGAGGAGAACCGGGCCCCAGGTGAATGTGGGCCAAAGTTCACGTCTGGAGTTTGTTCCAAGTCATAATTTAACCTGCAGCATTGAGGAAGACGAGGCTGAAAACTCCTCCACACTTCCCACAGCCAAACTTCACAGTCTCTCCTCTCCAAAAAGTCTCAGAGAGAGAGAGAGTGTGTGTGTGTGTGAGTGTGAGTGTGTGTGTGTGTGTGTGTGTGCACTTGGTAAGCTCGGCCTGTGTGCTCTTACCCACAAAGCCGTCCTGTCCCACCAGCTTCAGAGCCAGCTTGTCCGCCAGCACCGATGAGTTGCCATGGGCGATGTTGGCGAAGGGCCCGGCGTGGACAAAAACGGGTGTACCCTGGGACAATCAGAGGGGCACACAAACATGCGGGAGGAGTTGAGAAAACATTGCGGACAGCACGGCAAACCGCCCGACCAGAGCACAAATAATACAGACCGAGTCGCATTCACTCGCATCAACATCTTTCAGTCAAACGACAACAGGATAAATATTCAAGAGTGGACGCACTTCGGCTGCTCGTGTGCATTTGTCTAAACGGAACGCAACAAGTTAAGAGGCACTTTGCTGCGGTGCCAGTTTGACGGCGAGCCAGCGTCCCTCCCTTCCCCCCCTGATCTGAAGGACAAAAGAGAACAAGATGGCACGGTGTCATCAACAACATAACAATGCGACGCTTGTAGTTGCAGCATCTTGCGAGTGTATTCGATCCTGAACTGGCAGAACTACTTTCTTTTAAGGCTCCGTCGTATTCAATCGCCTACCTGGGGCATAAAGTAAAAGAGCTGATGGAAAGTAATTCAGCCAGGAGGGAGCCGCTCATATTAATGCACTTTCATTCAAGAGATATTTGCGCATTGTAAAACTAACTTTCGAGACCCTGAGCCCACATATGTGGACATTATATTTCTCCTTCCCTATACCTTATATATCGTTGTGCTTAACTTAAACCCGTTGTCCTCGTATCTGGACATTTTTCACTGCCCACTTGTGGTGCAAATACAACCTCGCCTGCTAGAAAACAGCAGACAGAAATGGGTTCTACTCCTTGTGATCACATTAGGTCTGACTAATCCCACATAGCAAGGGCAAATTAAAAATGCATACAAATAAATGTCCAGGTCTCTGGGGGTTAATGACATCATCCAGCGCTCTCATCTGCCAAGATTTAAAGACTGTAATATATGAGATGATCAATCCTGAAAGGAATTACTAGCGGCGGCGCTGGATGGCAATTCCGACAAACACGTGGCAAGATATCAAAGACATTGACGTAAGGTCTGCAGTTTGAGAGGACCGATTCTGTCACTTCTCTCGTGACAGACTTTAAAGTGGGAGGCTGCTGTGAAAACCGGCCAAGACGAAAACCCGGGGAAGCCAATATACCCATTGTTCGGCGTGTGTGTGAGAATTCTCTGAGATGGAGGAAGGAGGAAGGATAAGAAGGCCTTGCATGATTTCCTCGGCTTTTGTTTGCATACCTCTCCCTCTGCCTGCATAAATATCCTCCCACGAGGAGTAAATCAACCGTTTAACAAGGCTCTGTCAAACGCTGCCAATTGTCTATTTTTCTGTGTATTCTAAAACGAGTTCAATAAGGCACGGCGACAGCGGAGATAGCTGAGGCGAAGAGAGACGGGTAGGAAAGAGAGGACTTAAGCGTATTGTTGCCAAGATGCCCTTAAAAAAAAGAAGTTTATTTAATGTTTGTTCCACTGGAGAGTCAACGCACGTCACCCAACAGGTGGATGTCCAGTGTGTTTGCAACCTCTGACCTATTTCTGGTTACTCTTCCCATGAACCGGTTTGAGGGAAAGCGATTCAGGAAATGGAGCAGTTGCAATGGGTTGATGAAACAGGAAGCGCATGAAAAGGTGTTAGTGTCACCTCGTCATTTACTGGGAAAAAGGATTATAGAGTCGACAGAAGAGAACGGATAAAAACAGGAAGAGGACGGACTTCACTGTGTTACCGTAATGAAGAACTGAGCTTAAAAAAAAGGTTCATACATGTTAACAACCTCCTGCCCTTACGAGGAAAGCTGTGATTGTTCGGTTCTGCAGAATTCCACGTAGACAGGAAGTTTGGGGAATGCGCGATACGGTTGAAGCTGGCTTAACCGACACGTACACCCTCACTCGCACACATCTATTCAGCCAACACATTCTCACACTAAAAGAGCCAGAGCACAGAGGGCGCAGGGCTTTGGCCTCCATGGAATACTCTCGCACCGACTGCCCGTTCTCGATACCAACGTTCTGACCGGAATTGCAGGAAAACCACACAGGAAGGAGGTTTTGCACATCAGGGCCGCGGGGCCATGATGTTTCCTCTAAAAGAAACAAACCAAATCTGCTGCATGTTCAACTCCAGCGCTAAAAAACACACACGCTGGGACGGTCTGTGTTTATTTTCCCCACCCAATGGCCATGAAGCCGGAATTTTGAAACCAACAGGGAGCAAACGTATGAAAAGTAGCTCGACAACAAGAGAAAAGCTCTTCAATTCAATCGAGATTTAAGTGAAAAAAATGTATATTGTACAGTAAACTATCATGGCCAAACGACAACTTATGTCCACACTGTATGTTGACATCAGAATGACCAGATGAGAAAAATTACAATTGGTGACAACACAATTAGTCCATTAATCGATTACAGGATCCGATAAATTGCTCCCCCAATAAAACATTACTCAACTGTTTTCTCGTAAGAATCTTAAACTTTTGTTTTTTTGACTCTCAAAAATGAAAGGATGTAAAGTATGTAGACAACAGAATGACAAGATAAGGAATATTACAATTAATGATGACAATTAGTTGATTAATTGATTAATTGAGTCAATTGTCAAGTGTTTTTCTCAAAAACAATCATTTGCTGATTTCACTCTCAGAAAGTGAGGATTTAACAATTTCTGTTTTGTTTAACTATAAAGAAAATCCTTTCGTGTTTGTTTGGTTTTTTTTTAAACAAAGACACTGCTGGCTAACTCTTCCATCAGACTCTATTCCAAGTGCAGAAGAAGATGTGAGGTGATGCCAGGTGTCAACATGGCTCACAGAGAAGACTGATCTCCCTGGGGGGGAGGGGGGGGGAAACACGGTCATTATTAAAGTCAACATCACAATCACTTAGTGGATCAGTTAGCTAATGTGTCCCATCTTCTGTAAAGCTTGCACTTTCCTATAAGTGCGCTCTTGTTGCGATGCGTAAATGAAGACGTGGTTCGGTCTGTTATCACTACGATCTCTCCCCTGAAACGGCATTCCTCCATCCATCAGCTTGAGGGTTGGGTGCTTTCCTCTAACCTCTAGCAAGCAGGACAGCTTGGGGTCACTTGTGTGCGTGTGTGCGATTGTGAAAAATGCCTGTGTGACTACATGTGTATCCGTCTTTACAGCAATGTTAAACGAGAACCAGATGTGGCGAGATGCAGGGTTATGGTATGGGGCCGTCACACCCACATGAAACTGATTCCTTAAGGCGTTCGCGAATCTGGACCCAAGAGCTCCACCTGTCCGCTACACGCTGCTAAACTGCTCTGAAGATCGAGAGCCAAGAAGGGAAAAGGTCGATCCATCATCATCATCATCATCCTCCTCCTCCTCTTCCTCCTCCTCCTCTCCCTGGAGTGTTTTTTGGTGTGACAGCAGAGGCAGAGGTAAGTCGAGCGAGCACTTTAGTGAACACGATTTCCCTCGATTTGCTCACCTAGTTGGCCTCGAAGACATTCATCACTGCGCACTCAACTCAGCAGGAAACTGTCCAAAGTGTGGGACACCCGGGACATCTTAATGATCAACTTTCTCAAACATTTTGGGTTGAACCAGCAGCGTTTTATGTACTGAAATGCTTCTGCCTGCAAAGGATGGCGACACATTCTGATAATGTCGGGCGTGAGAAGATGAGGGTTGTGCGGGAAAGGCTCACCTCCAGGGTCTGCATCAGCGTGGGCTTGATAGCGTCTTTCATCAACACTGCCAGTGCTCCACTCACACCCTGAGATAGAGAGACGGAGAGAGAGAGAGGGAGGAAGAGGACGGTGGTGAAAAGAGAAAATAGGTTATCAGCCCTGACATCAGCTCCAAACATAAACTTCCTTTATTCCCATAGTAGCTGTACCAACAACAATTTAACTACCTGGTACTACAATTCTACTTCGTAAACGTGTAACTGTTATTGCTTCCTCCCCAGAATAAGCCCTGTCAGCACATCTGGTACACCCACACACACAGTCAAGCATTTCCCCATTGGGCGGTCTCAGAGGTTTGGTGATGATCTTGCATCCCCAGGTTCATCTAAGAGCTGGCTGTAACATTATAGGCGTTTCCTCCTCTATGGCGCTGAAATAACACAGAGCGACTGTAGGACTAGTCATCCTGTGGGAAAGCAGAGCCTTCTGACCCTGCGGACCCGGCCAGAAGTGTGAACGCGGCGCTTTACATCTATATCGCAGGCTACGCTGAGATGAGGCTCTGTGCCATAATGAGATTCATCGAGAGCACACACACACAGACAGACAGACAGACAGACAGACAGACAGAAATCAACTACAAACAAAACCACACACCAAGTCCTCTGCGGTGACGGGCTGTCCGGCGCGACTGGACCCCACCACCATGCGTGCCAGCCTGCTCTTCATGTCCTCCAGGCTGTCAGCCAGAGCCAGGATAGCCATGATCTCGCTGGCCACGGCGATGTCGAACCCCGTCTGGAGGGAAGACGGAAGGGAAATACAAAAGGTTTGATCCAATATGTGTAAGTGTAACTTTTGTGATTTTCAAACTGAATGACCAAACCAAACCACTGTCCTGTAGAAGGTGATGACATGTGTACATATGCTCTAATCTCCTTCTACCGTCCAGCACATTAACTTTCCCATGACGCCGCTTTGCCGACGCCAACGGTTTGCGCTCAAAGCTGTGAAAACTCCCAAGTCGAACGTCTCAACATCTGGAAAGAGGACGCGATGGGAGGCTCGCTCCAAGAAGACACGTATTCCGCGGACAATGGAATACTTTCAGGATGATGGCAGGAAAAAACCATGAAAGCGATGAAAGTCTGCTTTTTTATGTGACATTCTGGATTAATTTACATTAAAGTAAAAGAGAGGGAAACAAACAAGGATAAGGGGGGGTAGGGGGGCTTCAACTGTGAAAAAGTGGTGCAGAAAAGGGAAAGAAACGTGACTAAAATCATGTCAATCCCTCAGCGGAATGCAACATTTCTATTCCTTCTCTCGCCGATAATACCCTGAGGGACTATAGTGTGTCGAGCACTGGAGGAAGGTGGAGGACAGAGGAATGAAGGGGAAGCAGAATGGATGAACTGGTGGAGGTAAATGTAAGCATATGCTGAACGAGCTCAGAGGCTGTTCCAGGAGTGCGTGTGTGTGTGCGCGTGTGTGCGCGCGCGCGTGTGTGTGTGTGTGTGTGTGTGTGTGTGTGTGTGTGTGTGTGTGTGTGTGTGTGTGTGTGTGTGTGTGTGTGTGTGTGTGTGTGTGTGTGTGTGTGTGTGTGTGTGTGTGTGTGTGTGTGTGTGTGTGTGTGTGTGTGTGTGTGTGTGTGTGTGTGTGTGTGTGTGTGTGTGTGTGTGTGTGTGTGTGTGTGTGTGTGTGTGTGTGTGTGTGTGTGTGTGTGTGTGTGTGTGTGTGTGTGTGTGTGTGTGTGTGTGTGTGTGTGTGTGTGTGTGTGTGTGTGTGTGTGTGTGTGTGTGTGTGTGTGTGTGTGTGTGTGTGTGTGTGTGTGTGTGTGTGTGTGTGTGTGTGTGTGTGTGTGTGTGTGTGTGTGTGTGTGTGTGTGTGTGTGTGTGTGTGTGTGTGTGTGTGTGTGTGTGTGTGTGTGTGTGTGTGTGTGTGTGTGTGTGTGTGTGTGTGTGTGTGTGTGTGTGTGTGTGTGTGTGTGCGTGAGAGAGAGAGAGATGGGTGGGGATCAGTTTTCTCCTTCTTTAAACATTTGCTTTCACTTAGGCCCACTCGCTTCCCATAGGGGTGAAGTGTTTATTTACAGGATTTCATTTAGCTGTCATTACAGCGGACATATGATGGGGAAATACATCTGGGCCTCATCGTGGACAGAGGAGAGGGCAGCAGGGGTGCGCGGGGCTTACACGAACGCGGGACATCTCAGCGATCTGATGCCACCGCAATAATATGCTGCATTACTTAGCAGGAATCTAACAAATTATCTCTGGATACAAAAGAGTATAGAACAGCATATACTGGTGAGCAGGAAAACACAGAAGGCAGCATGAGACAAATATTTCATACACTCGGATGATTGTAAAGGCATCAACGGGCCACATACCTCTCTGGCCTGTCCTTTTTCAGTGCTCGCCTGCCCTACGGTGATCTTCCTCAAGAAACGGTCGTTGGTGTCGAGCACTGAAAAACACAACGGAACGAAGTAATATTACATTTCTCTTAACATCTCCATCTCTGAGCACGACAAGCACCATCTGTCATCATCCTGTGTGTCAGATGTCACATTCAGACTGTGTGTTTTGCCTGTTTTACCTTAGACCTTAACGTGACTGACAAGTAGAGCGATTAGTCATTGTGAATAGACGTCAACACCCGCTGCTCATGCTATGGGAATTTCACTGATTTTCTTTGCCCTCTTCTCTATCACATCTACACGGCAGAAACAATCGGTCAGTATTTGTTGTTGCAATAACACCTACACATGCATAGGCGCACACAACGGAAGCCCCCCCATCCCCCCATGTGCCATTAGGCGGTAAATCTGTTTTAAATCGCTTGGGAAAGCCCTCTGCGGCCACTAGAGTAAACGCTCCATCATTCACAGCAGTGCAGCTGGTAGATCTCACTGACAACATACTACATGACGTAGCCATACTCCAGCCTCACCATATGCACATTTACCTAACCGTGACTGCAATCCTTTTATATGGAAGGCAAAGACCAGCGATCGTTGAGAATCCCAACATCCTGTAGGAAATAACAAATTTCTCCGACTTTCGGACTGCATGTGACACAATGGCACAATCTGTTCTAAGAATAGAAATCAAAGAACGACATCAAAGAGCTTAAAACGTTTTTTGGTTCTTTCCCCAAGACAGATTGGTTAATGCAATTTATCATTTTACAAATTTGAATTGGTGGCAAATTACTTACTTTTTTAAAAATAAATTATTTTATTAGAAGCGAACAAGGAGTGAAAGAAAGTCTACTGCACTTGATTTGGATTGTGAGGGAAATGATATAAACAAACTAAAATTCAATGAAATCAAAAGGGCCTGAATGTCTCATTACATTACATTACATTACGGTCATTTAGCAGACGCTTTTATCCAAAGCGACTTACAATAAGTGCGTTCAACAAAGGTAGATAAAAGAAGAGGGCCTCAGAGGGTCTCAGAGGGCAAACAGGAACACCCCAGCTACGCCCTGAACTTCCAGCCATACCTCTCTGCCAGGTGACCTTGGAAGGGTCGAGGTCAAGGCGGACGAAGGCGCTGACCTCCTGCTGGGTGAGAGAGCCGGGGTCCGTTGTAGCGATGCCTAAGCGCTGGAATCAGAGAGAGACACAGAGGCTCAAATTAGTCCACAATTATTTTCGAGGGTGATGGGCTGCACCGTGCGGTTTTAGCTCCATCTCATTAGTAATACATACCGATATTTAATGGGATATGAAATCTTAAATATTTAGATATCTCATCTCCTTTACAAATAGAGGCAGTTTTCTTTCTGGCGTCCCCCAGCCAGTTTGAGAGGTTCAAACAGTTCACTCGGCGTGTACACACCTATTTATCTCCCACACCATCCATTAAGACCAATAAATATTTTACTATCCTTTTAACTTCTCATCTCGGAGCATAATTCACCTTGGTGTTTGTCTGTGCTGCTGTATCAAAGTCTCTAACCTCTGCTATCCTGCACAACGTCACCAATGTGTTTGCTCTGCGCCGACTTGATATTCTTTATTTACACAATGTAAAATGTTCCGTCACATAAACAGACACAAGTGTCAACAAGTGTACGTAGCTCGAGTGTCACCAGAACGCACTGAAGAGTCGAGTACGGTCCTCGATGTGTGGAGGCAGGCTCAGCGAGGCCCCCTATTGGACACTTTCACACGTAAACATTCCCGCAATGTTTACAGTGCGTCAGTTAGACTTACACGCAGCCTGGAGATCTGGATTGGAGAAAATCGGCGGACTCCGTTGATCGTAGGCACCAGTCTGCTGAACAGGGCCTTGGATGAAAACAAACAATGGAGGTTATATTTGGTTCTTGAATAGAATTTGTCACACAGATGCTAAAAATACCAGACAGCTTCTCAGTAAATACTTTGTGACATCATCATACTTGTCACCTTGTCTGACTGCGTGGCCTCGTGCAGCATCCTGGCGTCGATGGCCGCTGCCACCAGGTTATTGGCTGCCGTGATGGCGTGAATGTCGCCCGTCAAGTGAAGGTTGAACTAAAAGGGCGAGGAAAGGATGGAAAAGAAGAAGGAGAGAGAGAGAGAGAGAGAGAGAGAACGGGAGAGTGAGGGATTAGCTTCAATCATTAGTACCGCTAAAAGGCACTTGTTAAAACACACACGCACACACACAGCGAGGGAGGGAGAGAGGAGCACAATGAAAAGAGGTTTTTTTGTGTGAAACAGAGAAGCTTCATGGCCTCCTTCCTTTTTTCCCCTCTCACTCCTCCCTCTCCGTCTTCACAGACAGTCTTTAGTCCCATGCTGGGTTACGCCATTCCTGTGTGCGTGTGTGCGCAAGCGTGTGTTTTTGTCTTTGAAGCCAGCCCTCGTCCAGCTGAGGGGGCAGCGAGGGCCCGTCTCGGCGTCTTACCTCCTCCATGGGGATGACCTGGGCATATCCCCCTCCTGCAGCTCCCCCTAGGCACAGAGAAGCGGTAGCACAGTCAGAGGGAGACGGCACAAAGGCAGCGCAGAGGCGCAGTGCTGAGCGGTGCACTCTGAGTGAACCGCTCCACCCCGACACAAATATCTAACGGCCTATGAAACGCCTCACACCGATAATGCCTCGCTACACCCCGCCGCCGCTTTGGTTCCTGTCTCTTAAAGCTTCTTGGAATACATTCATTCCATTTTGAGGCGTCCCCGGTTACAACAACAAAAAAAGGGCACCACAGCACAAACAGATGAGGTAGAGCTACAGGCTTGCTTAGAAGGATCCAGATATCCAATGCTGACCTTTGACCCCGAAGGTGGGTCCCTGGGAGGGCTGACGGAGACAAGCGAAGGAGTTGAGCTTGAGGTGCGCAGACAGGGCCTGGACGAGGCCCACGGTCACAGTGCTTTTGCCTTCACCCAGGGGAGTGGGAGTCATACTGTCAGAGGAGAGACACATTGTTTAAACAGTGTGAGTGTGTGTCGAGTGTACATGGAGAGCCTCGAGTCGCCCTGATGCTATCTGCTACGAGCTGCGTCTGAAGCGCCGCTGTGTGGAAAAGCCGAGACGCGAGGAGGGAATAGAGCGGTGAATTGTGATGGGGGAGCGACATTTCAAATGGGGACACCGGAGGAGGAGAGAGAGAGCATTGATGGGTTGCCACCTCAGTTTATTCATGGACACTCCAGTCCCTCTTTCTGCCCCCTAATCCTGCCTCCCTCTCTCTCCCCCTCGCTCTCCCTCCCTCCCTCCCTTTGCTCGTCGTGATGTTCCCTTGGCAGCAGGTCTCAAAGGCTCCCGACAGGCCGCGACCTACAGAGGCCCCTCATCTCTTCCAGAGGGACATTTAGTGGCCTACAATAATAAAGTTTAACGCTTTTTACTACATCGGTGTAGGTTTGTGCTTTTCCAGATCCACCGCTGATCTCGTTGGTTCTGCGGCAACTCATCATCCTCATCTTGAAACTAAAAGCGCAAGATAACTTTCTGACACACAGGGGGGGGGAGGGAGGATGGTTTCAGGCTCCATTAGTATCACAGTAGGGACTGCAAGTTAATGCTGGACAGCTGCTTGAGAGATAAAAGCCAAAGTCCTCTGACATCCTTCATGTAAGGACCTGTGGGCAATCAATTATACAACATTTCCCATGGGAAATTTGGATAATACTTCAAGGCCGAGCTCTCAACAACCGCGCGTCTGTGTAGTTTCAATGGCTTTTAATGGTCTTATTTGGCATAGGAAAAAAGGTAAGCGGACGCCAATAAGCGAGACCAGCGACCGTCACTCATGTTGTGAATTACGATCGTCGAGGAACGTGAGGTGGGACAAAGACGAACTGTGATGAAACGCAGCGCAGGGACGAGGGAAGGGAGGGGGGACAAATATAAACAAAGAGAAGAAACACAGCAGGACTTTGGCAACCACGTAAAATTGCAACAGATGGTTTTTATTACGCAGAAACTGGGCAATTAAATCAAAAATATAAGATTCTTTATTGCTGACCTACTTCTGATTTCTTGATTTACTGTTTCGAACACAACAGATTAAAATCATTCTCTCCGTGTCAATGATGTAACGATGAAGTTTTTTATCTCCTTTGGCGATTTGCCCAATGGCAACAAAGCAGATTTGACTTTTCAACGACTTTGGAACTCTTGCGATACAAAATAGATTCAATCAATCGGAAAGTCGGACTCACCCGGCGACGAGTACATATTTCCCATCAGGCTGTGCATGGAGGCGGTCTAACAAGGAGAGACGGACCTTCGCTTTGGCCCTGCCGTAGGCCTCAAGCTCCTCCGGCAGCAAGCCAATCTCCTCTGCCAGTTGGTCCACTAGCTTTGGTGCCTGGGCTCTGGAAATGTCGATGTCACTGTGGATGCAGAGAAAATACCATTGTTGGAGAGATTGAACACAAAGAGAGGAATCGTGTCCATTTTAAATCAACAAAATATCCCACATTCGTCTTGTGTGGGTAGGTGTGACGTGTACCTGGGCACTGGGGTGAGAGGCTGCAGTTTGAGGCTGCGCAGCTTCCAGGGTCTGTATTGTTGCCTCTGGAGCCAACGACTGCTACCACGAACCGCATTCTGAGGGAGAGAGGGGGAGAACCAGGTCACTAACGAACAAAGAGGAGAGAGTAGTAACTGGGACAAATGAGACGGGTCATCAGGCAGAGACGCAGCACCAACAGCTAGAGGAGATGCACCTGTATTCTGTAAGCTGCTGTGAGGTATCCTATACCGCCCTGTGAGGTCAATTCTATGTTATGTTCATCTAAAAGAGAGTAAATGTATGGTTAGTGCACCTGTTTGAGTACAAGCATGTGTAAATATTCAGACAGAATACTTTATGCAGACAGAGTGTACCTGCCACCAGCGAGGGCTCACAGAGGATGACCGCAGCCTCGGGCTTCACTAGTTGGTGCACGGAGTCCACGTGCTCTGCCCCTAACAGGACCACAGCATCGGCCTCCATCACCTGGGAAATAACATTGTACACATATTAGTGTTAAAGTCTTAGATTCTTTGTGTTGTCAAATCAGCAAACTAACCAATGGTCATGGTGTTGCATAATGAAAAGGAGGAGAGTGACTCCTTGTGGTCAATCACTGAAACTGCACACAGAATAAAGTACACAAGCAGACACACACACACACACACCTGTCTCTGCAGGCTTTGAGTGCTTGCGTGACTCTTTTGGACGATCATGCCACTTCTTTCTATCAGGCACTGCAGGGCCACCCCGAAGGGTCCGTCGGCTCCAATCAGCAGCACCGTCTTTCCGCCCAAAGGAACCTCTGCGGATGTGTCAACAACATTGAGACAATATTTACCACCAAGCACCGCATGTGCAGCACAAACTCACTTGTATAAACGCTCCATATTCAGGGACTCCACTGCACAACAATAGCCGATTGTGGCTTTGTTAACTTTGTGGTCATGTGGGGCGTTATAGGCTGAAACATTTACCATTCTGGAAAAGAATATGTCGCTTTCAGAACATGCATGGCCATCTGTGCAGTGTGGGAAATGTGCAAGACATGACACTGAATGCCTCCTTCCTTTATCATTTATACTCAGAGTCTCAAATGTGACCTTTGACCCCTCCTCTTTGCAGCCAAGGGTCGAACATGACAGACTGGGCAGTCAGCAAATTCTCTAGTCAAATGCCAAAACCATTGCCATTCCATGGCCCCGGTCCATAAAAGAGTTCCAGATGGAGGGTGGAAATGCAGGGACTGGACACGACACTAGCACTAGTCCACTCTATGCATTGTAGAGCATTAAGCAAGCAGAGCTGTTGAACCACAACCCACTTTTTCCACCCTTTCCTCAGCTAATGTGCCAGTAAACCAGCCTGACACTGGCACACATAAATGGAATGTTTCGATTATGGCTGGCATTAATAGAATGTCCACTGGGAAACGGGTGTGCTGTGTTGTATGTCACTGATTAGCGTGTCTCAAGGACTGCCTGACCGTAACCTGATCAGTGGTCCAAATCCCATCGATTAGTGACTGCAGAAACTCACTGTGTTTCTCCAGCAGATCCACAACAGCGCTGGCGACGGGAGGCACGAAGCTTTGGCTCAAGTTTCTTTGTACCAGACGGCCCATGTTCAAATCTGATATTCTGTTGCAGGACAAAAAAACAATCCCAATAAGTATGAATGTAATTACAACCTAATCTATTATAAATCCACGCAGATTTATTATACTAGTGCCTGGATCCTAGTGACTTTTGGTGACTTTTGAGGACTGGCAAATTATTTTGGCACGCAGTTTCATCTAAATTTCTAAGAATGTAAGTGTATAATACTGAATAAACTGAATATTAAGATTTTCATATATTCATGCAAAATAAAAACAGCTTTTCCTATTCTGGTCTCACATGAACTGATTCTATTCAATTTGTGGTGATTGTGCAGGGCCCTGCTCTCATTTACTCCATCCACGTGTCTCTTGAGCGCACGCCCTCTACATTTAATGAACCTTCATTCTCTGCAGCACTTTCTGGTTTGTGCAAAAGTTGAAGCAACTCGTGAGTAAACTCATTTATCTCTGTTGGGCAAAAAAAAACCCCACATCACACCAATGGTTTTGCTTTACCCGTCTATGTCCTTCTCAGGTTTGAGTGTGTCGAGCACTCGGCTGGTGAGGGAAGCGGGGGGCAGGTGGAGGTAGACCCCGTGTACCTTGGAGTCCTCATTCAGCTTCAACACCTCCTCTACAATCTACACAAACACACCCACAAATTAAAATGCCAGAAACATAAGAAAGGAACGATCAAGTCTCATTCTCGCACTTCAAAATCAACAAGTCAATGCTAACCGAGTTGGTTAAGTAAGTTAACCGTTAACCAGGAGGCAGAGTTGGTGCAAGTGCGAGATGGAGAGATAGATGCTGTACATGTAAACAGGAGTCAACCCCCAGTTAGGCAAAGAGAGACTTGCCGCTCATTGCTGCACAGAGTTACGCAATGGTGTATGAAAACAGAACCCATGGAGTGGTAATACTGTTCAGGATGTTGTCAAGGATTAGTCACATACAGTGGAAAAAAATTCAGCTGTGATTACAATATAGTGATGAGATGTGAAACAAAAGCACAACAAGTCGCGCTTCACTGCTGCAGGGACAAACAAGACAGGCGAGTACACTATCATGCTCTGACTTGCTCAATGGCGGGAAGGGGAGGGAAGAGTACACCTGTGAAGAACTTAGGGCGAGTGATTCAGAATGAACGTCACCGAGATGACTACAGTTCAGGTCTGTTGAGCTTCACTTACTTCATCCTCGCTGCACTCTTTAGACAGACAAATCTGCGTGATGTTCAAGCCGACCTGTGGACAAACGGCACATGGGATAACAGTGGCGCAAGTGAGAAAATGTCGACAACATGATTCAAATGAATGACATAAGAGGAAGAGCGAGGACGTGCATTACCTTTTCTGCAAGTTTCTTATTGATCTGCAATATCTTGTCATCCTTCCCTGCCTTGGAGATAAAAAATTGACACACAGGTCTGATCAAATAGGAATGTTCAGCATTGTTAATCTGTCTGGTAAATCACATCAACTTTCAATTCAAGTCACTGCAAGCACAACACAGCACTGTCGATTACTCAATTGACCGGTTCACTGATTTCAGAAAGGCTTATAACAATCTAAGATCTTCAAGCTCATGTCTTCTCTCCATTTCTGCACTTCTGCTTGTGTTTCTAGTACCTGTATGATAGACAGCATTGGTCGGAGTGCTGGATTCTCTTTCTGTAAAGCCATCATCGCTTCCTTGGTGTTCAGAATCACATCCCTGTGACAGACAATACACTGGTCAGCAATATCCACTTAACCCTTTAAATACCCAATTATCAAATCAGCAGCAAGGTGACTTCCATCAACAAAGTTGGAAAGGATCGCCCCACCAACAAAAATCTATCTAATGGAAGCTGCCTGCAAGTCAATTTGAAAGCAGTGATTATAAAATCCACTGATACAGAGTAGTATTTTTTAATTTTCTTGAATCAGTCAAGCACTTATCAGCCCAAACATTTACATTCTGATCAGCTGATAAACCAGGCTCATGCTTTACCATTAAGTTTTGTTTGAGGATAGAAAATGACAGCAGTCAACGAAAGAAAAGTCTCTGCCGCGCCATACTTCAGTTACAAAGTATACAAATGACGTATTCATGTCATAGATGTACGTTTGCCTAAAAGGAGGAGGGTCGATGGGTTCATGCAGAGGAGGAGAAAGAGCTAACACACTGACCTATATATGTGAACCAAAATATAAACATTTACCTCAATCATCTGTAATCGGTGTCCTTACAAACTATGAACATTTTCGCACTTCCACCACAAAAAATACCAGTTGATTTTTTAAGGAATTCGTATTTTAGCTCCGAGAGCAACAGAGGAGAAAAGTTACACCAGCTGGGAGGAGTTCAAGGTGATGACACTAGCTACACGTGTGGACCTGGATACGATCCCAGAACCAAACCGAACCCCCGTCGAAACCGAAAATGCGACTGTATTCAATGAAATGTCAAATACCAAACACATGACGTAAATGCTTCTACCGTGTGAAACCCCGGGTGTACTTTAATTGCGTTCTTTTGTTTTACTTTACACGTTGTTTCTTACCTCCACGATCTTTCGTACGCAACTTCATCGTCCTTCCGGGGCTGTTTCCCGGTGTCGAGGACTATCTTCGGTACGGTCCCGCTGCTGGACGTCGCGCTCGCTGCACGGAGCGGCACCCGCACGTTGGTAGGACCTCCCGGCAGACATCTCCTCGTGAAGCCGCAGACCCCTTCCCTTAGACCAGCTTGGCGTATCCGAATACTTCCACAGGCACTACGCAGTACCGATAATTTCATGAGCATTGTTAGTTTGGAAGCTTCCGCACGGTCTTTCGTGTGTTTTGATTCGTAGCCAGACAGGAACTGAAACTTCGAGGTGAACTGTTGAGAGTTTTATTAGCAACAGGATGATGATGGTGGAGGTTCGCCGCCTTCACTGACTGTCGGATGTTGCACGTGTGAGGAGAGAGCAACATTTGGTTAATTAAACGAATCAATTACCCAACCAACATATTAACCAACGTTTTCTTTTCTTTTGTACAGATGTACCCTTTGCCTATTAAAAGTCTGCCAAAATAGCCCCCGTTTTGTTACATCACCTTTGTGTTGAACAAAGTCATGGCTTTCTCTTCTGGTTGACACTTCATACATCCGAGGAACATTTGAAAGCACCATAGGATTTCCTGTTATGGTCCCCCACGTCACTTGTTAGATCCCATGTGGCATGAATTAGCCCAACTAAGGCTACACAATCTAATCTAACCCCTTCTCATTATTGTATTTATGATTTACATTTTGCATGTTTATATTGTTCACACCGAACAGTGGTGTGAACAATGTAAACAACAATATAAACGGATATGTGGTGATATTTGACATTTGTAGTGTTTTCCACAAATTCCATCCATTTTTCCATTGTAGGCCGATGCATGAAATTCTTGTATTTTTGACAGTTATTATGGAGCCGTGTGACTACCAGGGGGCCCCAAGAGTTTTTTTTGCGTGTGTGTGTGTGTGTGTGTGTGTGTGTGTGTGTCAGGTGTGTGTGTGGACATGTATCTGTGAAGAGGAGCCTCCTGCCTTTGCTGTGCTAAAAAACAAAAACAACTAGTTTGTTTATGCACCTAGGCTTTCACAGCCAAAGATACACACGTAGCTTTGCTGAGGGGTCATTTCATCAGTTAGGGATGAAGCAAAGATGAAGAGGCATTTCAGTGAGGAAGAGGCCAGAGAAATGATCATGCAGCTTATATCTACCAGTGAGCTGTTCGACTCACTGGTACTCATCGGATGACACAAGCCTCGAGGGTGAGTCTGACACAGATTACTCGCTGGAGTTCTCCACTTCTGTGAGTGCCTCTGACCCTTCCTGTGAAAGTGGAGAGAACACAGAGGATCCTGCTCATCCTACCACTGAGTGGACAGCAAATAATGGGCATAATGGTCTCCATCCCATGCTGAGACGCTGCGTTACATCCAGGCACCCACCGGCAGGATGCCAGGGCCCTCAAGATTTGCCATATCCAGGATTCACGATGTGGCATCATCTTTTGACCTCTTCTTTACTCCTGACATGATCCAGCTCATTGAACAAATGACAAATCTACACGGGACGCATTCAATGTTTGGATGGAGTGATGTGGATGCCCCAAGAGACAAAGGCCCACATCTACTCATCCTAGCAGGTATGTACCGGCCTGTGTACAGCTGCTGCTGCTGCCATGGTGCTGGAGTTACAGACTACTGTCCTCGCAGAAACCACCAACACCACCATTGCCACTGCTGCCACCAGCTCGACCAGAAGAAAAAGTGGGTGCTGGTTGTGCACAGGGCTAAAAAAGAGATCTTTGACCACCTGCACCAAGTGTAACAAGTGCACATGTAGAGAGCACCAGGTTGCATGCTGCTGGACCTGCTGGTCAAATAAACTAAACTGAACACACACACACACACACACACACACACACACACACACACACACACACACACACACACACACACACACACACACACACACACACACACACAGACAGCCTCACGCTCTCACACTCCCTCTCTCAATCTATCTGTTTCTCTCAAACATATTCAAAGCCTGGACATTGCTGGTTCATATTTCATGTTCTGTTGTGTTCTCTTTTGTTGAGTTTTCAAAGTTGTTGTTTGCACGATAAATGTTCACATTGATGAATCAGATGTTGACACACACACACACACACACACACACACACACACACACACACACACACAAAAGCCTAGGTGCATAAACAAACTAGCAGTTGTGATTGTTTTTTAGCACAGCAAAGGCAGGAGGCTCCACACACACACCTGACACACACACACCTGACACACACGCAAAAAAAACAACTCTTGGGGCCCCCTGGTAGTCACACGGCTCCATAATAACTGTCAAAAATACAAGAATTTCATGCATCGGCCTACAATGGGAAAATGGTTGAATTTTGTGGAAAACACAAAAAATGTCAAATAACACCACATTTCTTCAAAGTGAAATGCTGACATTAGAGAATGCATGATTTTATAAAGGAATGGCAGAGAGGTTTGAAATTGTGGTTTCAATGGAAGTCAATGGTGCCATTTCTGCCTCGAGGGTGTCCAGTGTGAATATTTGATTCTACATAAAAAATACTAATGCAATCAAATCAATTTGACTACTAATCTTTGACACATCCAAGACTCTAATCACCACCAAAGCGTGCGTGCGTGCGTGTGTGAGTGAAGGAGTGACTTTGGCACCGCGCGGACACCGTATGGCCATCCTCCTGCGCGCTTGTTCAGTAAACGTAGTGACGTATAGTGACGTTTATATTTATAAGAAAAAAATTATTTTGTTCATATAGAAAGGCAACAGAACGTTTTTATAATGTCCGAGTGAGGTCGTTGTTTTTGAAGTTGCTTTTACTTCAGCTTTCATACAGGAAGTTGGTGTTAGCTAGTTTGCTACTTAGTCACGCTACTTGCGAGCGGAGGATTTCATCTCGTTTACTTTGTAATGAGATTATATTTAATGTCATAAATGACGGAGATGATGAAGATGGGGATTGCGATCGCGCTCCTTTTAATCAGCACGCGGTACAACGCCGGTAAGTAGCTAATATTGATTCAAAGTAGAATAGAGTAGATCAGTGTGTGTTTGTGTATGAGTGAGGAGGGAGCGTGTGTGTGTGTGTGTTTGTATGAGTGAGAAGGGAGTGTTGTGTTGCATATTGTGTGTGTGTGTAAGAAGAGGAACTCTTTTACTGGCGCTAAATACAGAGATAGAGGTGTGCCTCGTCTCAAAATGTTGTATATTCATGTAAATGTGCATAAAATAAGAAATGTAAAGGGTAACCTGATGTCAATACACCCTTAAGGAGATAAGTTAACTTATTTAAGGTGCGTTTAAGTCATTTGAGAGCTAACGGAAATGACGGTGTTGCACCTTCGGCTAAATAAGGGCAGAAGAAGAAAAGGAAGGAAGAGGAAAAAAGGCATTTAATGGTTCAGATCCCAACGTGAGTCCTCCACTCTAATACAGACTTTAGAATCATATTAGAGCTAAACTGTACATCAAAGCAAAGGTGTGTGTGTGTGATCAAAGTGTGTACTTATTGCGAGGAAACGCCAACAGCACCTCTGAGGTCGACACTCTCAGAACTTATCCATCAACCAGGAGGAGCAAATCTAAATAGTGGAGTCACTTTATTTTCCCGTTGCGTCTTCTCCTTCATCCTCACAGGTCAAACGCTGTACAGGAAAGAAAAAGCTGAGGTCATGCTTTACCCCGGACCACCTCCTGGGAGCGAAGTCATCACAAGTGGGGAGTGGGCGTTTACCGGGGCGTCTGAAGGCTTGTTAGTCGTGGACTGGGACGCCGATGGGGTTTTATTCTACGGACGTTTCAAAGGTACAACCAGACATATACGGTGAATGAATGAATGAATGAATGAAGGGGTCAATGGGGTCACAGGGGTCAGGATTCCCTCTGAGGTTTGTTTTTGTGTTTCTAACCTTCACCCGTGTGTTTGAAGATCGATGTGAGCTCAACAGAACCACGGGGGGCCTGACGATCAAAGCTCTGACTCTGGAGGACAGCGGCGTGTACAAGGCGGAGATCAACAACCTGGTCATCTACAGCACTGACGTCTCGGTCCTGTGTAAGTGGGGGAATCACGGTGTGGAGGCTGGAGGTTGTGTGTTTGAATGTTTCTACCCCTTTAATTCTCTCTAACAACAACAACAGCTCCTGTCCCTAAACCTACCGTGTCCGAGTCATGTTACATGGCATTTAAACGCTGCGTGCTGACCTGCGATGGAAACACTACGCACGCAGAACCGGTCACCTATGGCTGGAGCGCAGGTGACCGGGCGTCCATCTCTTCGCTCAGGAATCTCACCATAACTCAGGTGTGTGTGTGTGTGTGTGTGTGTCAGAGAGAGTGCGTGTGTTTAAGCGGTGATGAATGATTCTGAGATCATTTCGACTCTTTCTAGGAGGAACACGGTGATGATGGTGAGTTCAGCTGTGTTGTGAAGAACGATGTCAGCGAGGAAAGAAGCGAACGCATCGCCAACCCGTTTAAAACGACGAGTGAGTTATGGCGCTCAGTGTGGTGCAGTCTGGAGTCTTAATATCTTAGTGTGCTTGTTGTTATTTACCCGCTCATTTTTGTTGATTTTGAAGACAACAACCTGGCTGTCGGGGTCGGGGTCGGGGTCGGGGTCTTCTTGTTACTCGTGGGGTTGACAGTTTTCCTGTACAAGTATAGAACAGGTGAGAAGCCAGGAAGTACTGTGTTAATATTATTCGGCAAATTCATCTCTTTAGGTTTTGGTCATATTTTGTGATGTTTCTGTGACGTTTGTTTGAGTGAAGTTTCTCCAGTCTGCTCAGGTCGGTTCGACATCGCTGGCGGTGCAGAATATGTGGGCAATAAAGACAATGAGGTCCAGCTGACAAGCACCGGTAATGGA
This sequence comes from Genypterus blacodes, assembly GCF_046128005.1. NCBI lineage: Eukaryota > Metazoa > Chordata > Actinopteri > Ophidiiformes > Ophidiidae > Genypterus > Genypterus blacodes. The sequence continues at coordinate 3,467,926 of NW_027466876.1, forward strand.
CTCGATGGCAAACATGCGCCTGCAGGAGGTAAATGCTCTGTCAAAGGACCAAACAAACAAACAAACAAACAAACATGAGTGAAGCTAAACCAAGAGGAATAAGGATTGAAACACAGAGCAGTGAGCTAAAACTGTCGCTCTTCTTATATCATTTCACAGAGGAAGAACCGTTGCTGGGGAAACACCTGGAGGCCCAACCGGCCGCCCAACCGGCGGCCCAAGAGGCGGCCCAACCGGAGGCCCAAGAGGCGGCCCAACCGGAGGCCCAACCGGAGGCCCAACCGGCGGCCCAAGAGGCGGCCCAACCGGAGGCCCAACCGGCGGCCCAACCGGCGGCCCAACCGGCGGCCCAAGAGGCGGCCCAACCGGAGGCCCAACCGGAGGCCCAAGAGGCGGCCCAACCGGAGGCCCAACCGGAGGCCCAACCGGCGGCCCAAGAGGCGGCCCAACCGGAGGCCCAAGAGGCGGCCCAACCGGAGGCCCAACCGGAGGCCCAAGAGGCGGCCCAACCGGAGGCCCAACCGGAGGCCCAACCGGAGGCCCAAGAGGCGGCCCAACCGGAGGCCCAACCGGAGGCCCAACCGGCGGCCCAACCGGCGGCCCAACCGGCGGCCCAACCGGAGGCCCAACCGGAGGCCCAACCGGAACACCAAGTAGAGGGAGATGCAGAAGATGATCAAGGGAAGGTAGAAAAATCCTCAGACAGAAAGAGTCAAACATTGTGGAGAGAACACCATCCAAAGCACAACAGCAGGTTAGGTTAGATCATTTTTGTGTTTCTATTTGTCAAACTAATGGCTTAAGACACACAGCAGATGTAGCTGTGTGTCAGAGCCCCAAGCCAAAGGCTTAGTCCAAGGCCTGGAATGATCACTGCTGCTTAAAGGGAACGTCATGATGGAGTACATCAGGGGTGGGGAACCTTTTTCGTATCATCTGAACTTGATGTTACAACTGTGTGGGCGCATCTTATATCAGTCCATCATGACCTGTGTGAGAGTGTGTATTTTTCAGAGGCGGACAGTAACGGAGTACATTTACTTGAGTACTGTACTGAAGTACACTTTTTAAGTATCTGTACTTTACTCGAATAACATGTTGGGGGAGTACTTATGACCTTTACTTCACTGTATGTCACATATACACATGTGTATGCTGTAGTTGTATAGATTGTCATTACTCATACCTCAGTCAGATGCACATTGCACTTGCACTTCCTTATGTACTTATGCTGTCAAGTACTGTTCCCCCCATTGTATGTACTTCGTTCCCCTCTTATTGTTTGTACTTATGGTGTACTTATTATCTACTTGCATGTTACATTACATTACATTACGATCATTTGGCAGACGCTTTTATCCAAAGCGACTTACATTACATTACCACCCTTCGCAGAGGGGGGGAGCAATTGAGCACCGAGCAAGGTGCCCCCTTGCTCGGGGGCACCTCGGCAATTTCCCTCGGGAAAATAAAATTTCATCTTATCATATCTTATCTTATCTTACTACATTTGAAAGGCAAATATTGTACTTTTTACTCTGCTACATTTCTATCCATAACCATACTTGTTACTTTTTCTGAAAAAAATAAAAATGCGGGGAAACCCTGTGGATTCAGTATTTTGTTGTTTCCTTCTCAAACGTGGTTGGATTGTACAGGTGGCACTGACAGGGACAGCCTATCAGCAATCACCTTCAGCTTTCCGACCATGAACCCAAACTCCATGGTCAGATTCAGTTGGACAGTAATTATTCCGGAGAGTGTCAGAAAAAATTACAGGGACTTTTACTTTCTGTTCGGAAAAACGACCTCAGATAATACTAGTCCCATGCGAATACGACCCTGTAAAAACGTATGTAGGTAGTCCGTCGTGCCCTGTTTAAATGTAGTTCTTCACTGTTTCTCTCACATGGAGGCACTTAAAGAAGCCCTCGGTATCGTTGGCAGTCGAAATATAATAGCCTGGGGCAAAACCGAAGTGTTCTGGACATACGAACACCGATTAAAAAAGAAAGTCAAACTTATCAGAGGCCGAGACTTTACCACCACTGTTGATGGGTAATATTTGTCTTCATTAATTATTATCAACGTGTGTAGAAGTCCCTATAGGCCTATTCTCTTGCTATTATTATCCTCCTGTTGATGCATTTTTGAACACGATTTCAGGAAGCAATGTAACACGCTCATGGCGACAGCAGTGCATAAATCAAGTTAACGCTCCTATTTCTGGTAGAATACAGGGATTTCTTAATCCTGTGCGAATTGGTCATTTATATTACGGTCAGATGTCCTGAGGTAAAATTATTTTACCCCACTTCAAACTAATCCCATCCGAATATGGCTTTATTTGTGTACATATGCATATTTAAGTGGGGAAACGCTATTCTTATGACAACATCACAAAGAATACTATAATCCCCATCTCACCACTGCTGATGTCTTGAGTGAACTTTACCTGAAGGCCTAGATTGGTCTTTTTAAACCATAAAGTCATAAATTAAATCATCATAGCAAGTTGGAATGTTGAATAAAGTAACATTTTAAAAATCTGAACATGACTTTTTTGTCAATGATTTTATTTTCAAAATTTGTTACATTTTTCAAGGTATTAACATTAAAGATTCCATAAAAACTCCATCTAGGAGGTTTCTATAGGTAAAGGTAAGCACTGTGGCAGTAATAATAACATTTTTTGAAAATGTACTCTTGATACTTAAGTACTTTTAAAAACAAGTACTTAAGTAAACATCTGACAGTAGTACTTCTACTTGTATTGGAGTAAAATTTAACAAGCGGTATCTGTACATTTACTTAAGTAATGAAGCTGTGTACTCTGTCCGCCTCTGGATATGGGCCATATTTTATGTCCGTCTAGGGCACTGTGGGACCTGATCAACTACTTTAGGAAACAAAAGTCTGTATCTAAATAAATGCCAACAAGTGCTGTTATTGATTATTTTACCTGAATTAAAATAGTCACGTTGTAACCAGAAACAGACACCAATATGACACAGCAGTGTGTTTACATGATGTGTTACATTTATTTGAATAGAGAAATTAAGATGAACGCCTAACTGAATGCAGGTGATTGTGATATTAGCTAGGGGGCGCCATTTCACCTCAAAATACAACTTTCTTGACGTGATCCTGGAAGTTCTATTAGTTCTCAGCCGCTGTGTTGAATTCCTCAATCAGCTTGTCACACCCACTAAAATTAGAAACAAGAAGACACAAACTGAATCAGTTTCAATCGCCCATTATTTGAATGGTAACAAACAAATCTAAATCAGCCACATGTAACACCGAGGGAAATAGAGAGTGATCAGCCAGTAAGAGCACTATTAGTTTTAAGGAGCAGAGGAGATGCACCTGTAGTCTTTTGGATTCTAACACTGCCACCAAAAAACCTCAATAAATAAGAGACGGTTTTCCAGACAATGATTTTACACATATTTATATATCAAACCATTCTGCTTTAATTCCCTTTATACAAATAAAGGTTGTGTTCACAGCTGACGCTCCTTGCTTGAAGATTGGACGTCAAAACAAGGCGAAACCGACCGAGCTTCATTCCTGTGTCACATCATCGCAGTGGCACGGCGTGGCGCAACCCCCATTACCTGAATGCCACATCCAACTCCAAAGATAGCTCACTTACGCATTTAGGTGCCTTTGTTCTTCCATTATCACCAAAAGTAGGATGGTGGCGCGGCTCTTCGGTCAACTTGCTTGGTAGGAACGCGTTTGATAGCTGTGGAGATCAGCGTAGAACAGGTAAGAAGCTTTGGTGTAACTTTGTACGTTACTGCGTGAAATGAGGGAAGCTGAATGCCACCTAAACGTAGAAATTGTAGGCACAGATTTTATTCAACATCAATTCTATATAAACATACTTTTGTGTATTATTATTATTATACACTCCAAATTGAACAAGTTTGTTAAATACCTTTTGCATTGTATACCATAATATTTACCTCCTTGGAGAGTTTATGTCAACGTTAATGTGGACAAAGGGATGACAAATTATAAAGGCTGTTACATTTTGTGCCATGACTGAATAGTTTGTCCAACCATCCTGATAATTCATAATAATGTTAATGTTTTTTGGCGAGCTAAGTGTTGAAATAGTTATAGTATGATAAGAAAATGTGAAAGGATTGGTGTGATCAGACATCAATAATGCTCCTGTTGACATTCCCCTACCAATAATAAGAGTATACATATACTGTACATTATAGAAGATCAGACTTTGGGACGTTTAATGTGGGAAGCATAGGTCTTATAGCTATTTATGCCCTCTTTAATTGAAATTAGTCTCATATCATACCGGCAATTGAAGTGAACATCTGAACTTAAAAAGAGCTGGAAGGTGTTGTGCACTGATTTTGTCCTCTGATGTAAGAAATGTACAGCAAAAGGTCAAAAATACGTCTGGAGAAAGACGTCACACTGATGAGGAGTTAAAGGAAGGTTCAGTAAGGAGCAACAACCCAAAGCATTCTTCACCAGAACCTGTTAGACAAGTGAAGGCTGCTAGGTGACTTTCATCAGAAGGAAGAAGCAAAAGAATCAACGCATGATTAAAACAGAGATGACACAGTGGGTGTGTTTAGACTGCAGCACATAATTATGATCATCTAAGGATTATATTAAGATGAAACCCTTTACCTTTTCTTCATCAATTCCCCCAACAATGGAAATGTTTCAGATCAGAGTTTGCTGTGAATCTTATAATTGTGTCCTTTTTATTTCAGCTCACATTACATTGAGACATCTTTACAAGTGTGCATTAGGAGATACAAGATCATCACATTTCTCATTTCTATCACAGTGCAGCCATGAGGGACAGACTGATCCACCTGCAGGAGCTGTCCAGCAGCAATGTGGAGCAGATGGAGTTGGCCGAGTCCGCTGCCTCTGAGACCTACAGCAATGTGGACCTGGAAGATGAGCTGTCTCATGAGGCTGTGGTGTTCGACGACAGCCCAGCCATGGAGGAGGTGTTCTCCCATTCTCAGGAGGTTCGACGTGATGTCCAACTCATCCGCCTGGAGGTCAAAAGGCTTCGTGAGCAGAACTCTCGCATGCTCCATGGAACCACGACTATGAGCGCCATCAAAAGGGACTCTAACGCCATCGGGGCAGATATAAAAGGTCGGGCCGAGGGAGTGCTGACGAAGTTGAAAGACATGGAGGGCACGACTCACAAGCTTGAAGAACAGCACGGCTCCAATTCAGCCATCACACGCATCGCCAGAACCCAATACGCTTGTCTGAGCAACAATTTCCGCGATGCTATGTTTGACTATAACGAGGCAGAGATGAACCATCGTGACAACTGCAAAGCCCAGATCCAGAGGCAAATGGAGATAGTGGGGCGCGAGATGAGCGGCGAGGAGGTGGAGGAGATGATCGAGACGGGTCAGTGGAACGTCTTCAATGTCGTGACTGAAGGCAAAACGGCTCGGTCAGCTATGAACCAGATCGAGAAGCGTCACCAGGAGTTGTTGGACCTGGAGACTCGCATCAAAGGCATCCATGAGATCTTTCTGGACATCGCTTTGCTGGTGGAGGAGCAGGGGCCCATGATCACCTCCATCCAAACCAATGTTCAGAAAACCGACGAGGGCATACAGGACGCCCTCTCTAAACTCAGCAGGGCCAAACGCCATGACAAGAACAACCCCTTTAAAAAGATGTTTTGCAGCTGCTTCCCCTGCGTCGACTAGCCACTGTTAGGGGAAAGCAGATAACCAGCAAGTGACAAATCCAAACTGTCTTCTCTATTCACCATTAGTTTGCTGTTCTTATTGTCACAAATTAAAGCTATTTTATTCACGTGACTTGTCTGAAATAGAGAGAAAATTGTTTAAAATTTGTTCAGTTAACTGTTTGTCTTATATTTTGAGTTGGGCATCTCAAATCAGTCATTCATTAACGGGGTGGGATGCAGACCTTTGACAGGTAGCATTTTAAAATATTTTTCTAAGTTTGTTTTTACAAGTGGTGCCAAGCATTTTCATCCAATCAGAGTAAAAGATTCCAGCATTCAGGTCGTTGAGTTTGTTTGGTTCCTGATGCAAACTTATGTCTGATAAATTGAGGATTCTTTGCCAATACTGTCTGACCCAGGTTACATACTGTACAGTCATAATGTTGTCTCTGCTTGTGAATGCAGAGGCAAATATGGACCTACAGATGTTTGTTTGACGTCACCCCACAGGGAAACCTGTTTTTAGAAATTGGTGCTGTTTAACTGTTGTTGATTAGAGCCGTTTTCTGCATTAAGTGTATATATGTAAATTCTACAAATAAAACAGTAAAAATTCCAAACTGTTGTGGTTTATTATAACTAGCTGTTCCGTGTTGACCATAGAAGTTCCTCTCATTCAACATCACTTATGAGGACATGAGCAACAGAGAAACAATTGTAGTTTAAATTAAAATGCATTTGTCTTTATGATATGCAAGAAATCCATGTATTTGTGTATGTTATGTAACTTGATGTCCTGCTTTTTAACTACATGTACAACAGCTTTCTAATGTATCTCCACTGGGGTCATGTATATTACATAAATGATTACAATACAACACTCTTGTTCACACACACTCATCATCTGACTGACTTGCAATGGCCTGTTCTGCTTTAATCCAACAAGGCATCGCATGATAAAATCATTTCCTCATATCTCAGCTTTCCACTGCTAATTTGAGATGTAATTTGATAACTTATGGTAACTTATTGTAAGTCGCTTTGGAAAAAAGCGTCTGCTAAATGATCGTAATGTAATGTAATGTAATAATCTTGTCTCACGAACTCCAGACACATGACTTACTTCCTGGACTAACCTGAATCTGAACCAAAAATGTCTTTACCCTTCAAGGACCTGCTATGGTTCATGTCCATCAGCTTGGAAGGTGTGGCACTCACAAACACACACACACACTGCAGGCACAATGTTGGCAACTTCCTTCACAAGCAATAAAAAGATGCTCTGCCTTGCAGCAAAGGAATCAGTTTGAGACACATGAGGAGGATTTAGTAACTTTGTGACATTGCGGCTGTCCATTAAAAGAGGTAAGACACTTGGAGTTAACATTTGATTGATTTCCTTGCGTACTGTGAGTATTAGAAACACCTGGGCAGGCGCGGCTGCTTGATTGTACTACCTGATTAGTGCCACGCTGCTCCAACAGCTTAGAATGAGCGATTGAATCAACATAAATATAGGTTTAGCACGTTTGTATCACATACTGAGGCAGGTTTTTAAAGGTTTGTGGAATTTCTACCTGTTTGGTATGAGGAAATGGATTCTGTGTGTAAACGCTGCATGTGAATGAGAGGATCTGTGAAAAAAATGGAAGGCAAGCAGCACAGATTTGATTATTTGGTCTTGCACGATGCTAAATTGACAAAATGGATGTGTGTTGCGAGCAGACATACAAACAATATAGCACTAATCTACTATATTACTCTCGTAAAGGAAATGTCTGTTTTTCTATAAAGTGGTGTATTCCTCCTTCCTGGTTTAAATAAAGACATTCTTGCGAGCCACTGAGCTGTGACTGCTGCCATTGTTGACTTGCCATCAGTTGCAGAAATTACTTTGTTAGAATAACATAGTACCATTTTCAGTACTCTTGTCTTTTCCATGAGACTGCCTGTAAAATGAACACTGAGACTGAGTTTTTTAAATTCTTTATTTGACAAAGAAGCTTTGAATTTTTTTTTTTTTTTTTTTTTTAAAGGGTCACAAATCTGTATTATTAAAATCTGTATTATAAGCAAGATGACATGTTGTTTTATAATCTCTCAGACAGAATGCTGGACAGGCTAGAGAGGCTGCAGACCATAAGCGAGGAATATGAGGACGACAACTTGGACATGTGGGAACTGGAGAATGAAGTAGACAGGGTGAGATGGTCCCTAGCAGCGGTAACGTTTGACGGCCCCTCTGCCATTGACAACGTCCTTCAAGACGTCCAATTCCTACGCAAGGACATCGCTTTGCTCCAATTGGAGGTGAAGCGGCTGTGCACTCAAAATGAGCGCTTAGGAACTACTGTGCGTTGCTTCACCATCCTCAAAAAAGACTCTGATGAAATTGCAAGAACCATCCAGCAACACGGGGATGTCCTGTTGGACAAACTTCTGGCCATGGGTGAGAAGTGCATCGCTATGGAGCAGAAAGAAGGCCCTAGCGCCGCTGTGAGCCGCATTATGCGTGCTCAGCATGACAGCCTCACACGCATATTCTATGCTGCCATGGGTGCCTACAACGACGCTGAAGAGATGCAGAGGCGTATATGCCGTAGGAGGGTTAAGAGACAGGCCTCCATATTGGGGAGCCGAATAACCGACGAGCAACTTGACACGATTGTGGACAGAGGGGGCCAGGGCTGGGCTGAGCTGTCCCAGAATCTGCAGACAAATGGTGGGAAAACGAGCCGCTGGGCACAGTGTGAGCTCAAAGACAGGCACAAGGACCTGATGGATCTGGAGGCCAGAATGAGGGCGGTCCATAGCCTCTTCCTGCAAATGGCCATGCTAGTGGAAGAGCAGGGATGCATGATCAATAACATAGAGGCTAATGTGCGCCGCACAGAGGAATATGTTGAAATGACCCACGTACACTTCAAGACGGCCCTGCAGTACAAGAGGAAGAATCCTTTTCAGCAGTGCTGCCCCTGCCTACCATGTTGGCGACCAGTTACATAGATGCAAAAACTGTTTTTATTGATGCAATTTTTTATTTTTTTTTATTACATTTTATGCAATTTTATGAATGGTACAATAACAGGAAATAAACATTTACCTCTGCAAAAAGATGTTATGCAATTTATGTGTTTCTTGCTTGTAAACCCAAGCTTATAAATGGCAGGGTGTTGTGTTTCTCAAAAAGTAGCAAAGATCTTTTCTGTAACTGTGTAAAGTGAAGATTAAGGTAAGTGGTGACGGCCACAAACCTGTCAGAGGATGTTAAACAGAAATGCACAAGACCAGAAAGCAATTATCCAAGTCTCAGGAGGGAGGAGGAGGTCAGCTGAGGTCGTGGTTCAGTTGAGAACGGATCCTGGTGTCCCAAATGGAAGGAAAATTATCCAGGCAGACCTGTAATGAATATAGAAATGGGATAATCGTATGAAACCTGACAGTAATGAAAGCAGAACAATCAAAGCTCTATGAGATGGTTGTGTAATTCAAACTGGACACAACAATGTCTAAGTCAAGAATGGAGGAAAAAGTTTGGAGACAAATCAAATGGTTCCTCCAGATTCTTCTTGTGCCAGTCACATGAGCTGTAAAACATTTAAAACGTGTGCCCCATGTTACCTGGTGTTTTTCTATCTTTGTTGTCATTAACTTCAAATCAATGCATGACCAACGGCTGCAAATGACATAAAAAAAAGTGAAATGTACGCACACAATTCCAAATGTCCACACCTTAGCTCCCCAGAACTATCATTATGTGGATGAGCGCGTTTTGCGGAGTAGAACAGACTAAACGCGCGTAGAAATATTCGTGAATAGACGTAGGCAATCAATGTTTTCTCGTGGGTAAATCCAAAAGTTTGGGGAGATTCACTCCAGCTTTAAGTCCCGGTTTAGCGGTGATCGCTTTGTCGTGTGGTTGTATTTGGTCTAAAAGTGTGATTTATGAATGACGACACAGGTTAATAACCACAAGACACAGCTCCTGTACTGTACACTTTACGCTAAAATATGCTATCAGTTAGCATTAGCTGGTAGCAGCTCGTTAGGTAGCTTCGTAATGTTACCACAAGGCACTATGGCGGCACAGCGAATGAAAGGATAACAACATGTCGTCTTCACTCCACCTCGTTTTATTATGTCGATATGTTTTGTAGCAAAGACAGAGCAAAAATGTTCGTGTTTTTAACCGAACCGACGACCTGCTAACGAGCTCGACAATAGCAAACCCGCTCCGCTCGAACACTGTCGCGAGCGTTAACACAGAACACAGTAGTTGTAACGTCTCGGATGCTCCGTAGCTTCATACCCTCACGAATAAAGCGACGTAATTGCAAATATGGAACCGAAAACATATCAATCTATACCTAATGGCTCATAGTTCAGAATGGTGGCTATGTGGTATGTGTTACCAGGATGGCCGAGTGGTTAAGGCGTTGGACTTAAGATCCAATGGACATATGTCCGCGTGGGTTCGAACCCCACTCCTGGTAGATCTGTTTTGTTGGTATATGTTCACAATTCAAAGAAAAGATAGTTAACCATGATGAGGTCGATATAGCAAATCTTCCCAACCGCTCGATCTTAGATAATTATCGAGTAGTTACTTAATGTCTACTCAAAGAACACGTAAGATAATAATATTTCTTCTTACATTATAGTGCGTCAAACAGAATACATTTCATATATACATTATATTAATAATATGGAGTAAATCACGAACTTTGTACAGTCGTCCCTATAGCACCTAATTAAGCTACTCAGACGTGAGTTGAGTGGAGCGGGGAGAGGAGGGTTAATGACTGAGACTGATTCCATTGTGTGCCACTAGGTGGTTATACAGGGCACAACACTTACTCGACTCTTACTTAGAGCACCGAGCGTAAAAGTGTTGTGCTCTGTAGATGGAAGCAACTAGTACATTCATTAGAGTCTAATGAATGTTCCAGTTGCTTCTATTTAACCATGCACTCAAAATCACCTATCTATCATCTAAAATTAACCACACGGACCCCACAGACTTCAAAATGACTACATTATTACATAGACATCATTACTTTCTCTTTTAATTTATTGAATTAACTTTAAGCTTACCTGGGCGCAGCGCAGATCATTTTAAGCCGTGAATTAAACTTTCACCAAAGAAAATCAATACTCACCTTGTATTGATTGATTGTTGATTTAAAGCCTCTGACCTTTCTTGTCTAACACGACTACACGTCCAGTAAAACTTCATTAATGGTTATCTTATCTACCGTCAAGACCAACTTGTAGCCGCCGTCATCCGTAACTCTGTGATCAAATCAAGCGCTAAATACTTTTTTTCCTCCGCATTCCTACAGTACGGTGGCCGAGAGAGCTCATTGTATTAAACATTGCAAAACCGCACGTACGTCAATTTGACGACACGCACACACACGCACGCACACACGCAACAGGAAGTAAGACGCTGCAAATTGAAGAAACACAACGGAAGCGAGCCACAACACAACGCAAAATGAATTTTATCGGGGGAACTTTATCGGCAAGCTGAAACAAACGTACTTTACGTCTTTTCTTTTCCTGCTGGTCTTATCATTATTATGTTTAAATAAAGTGTTGATAATATGTTTTATTTTATTTCGAACACTCCCAACATCCCATTCATTTGTACCTGTGGTAGTAGTAGTAATGAGTACATGGAGACCTCAGGTAATAGCACTTTTAGGACACTAGAGGGCAGTATGGTCCTTGTAGGCTGTGGGCTGCAGGCCAGCACTGGCCCGCTGCACGCCTACACACACACACACACACACACACACACACCTATAATTTCAGAACAAGGGCGATGCCTTGGACTCACGGACACCTAGTCATCTGCATCTGCCGCAGGAAAAGTTGAACTAAAAATAGATGCATCCCGTTTTAAAATGCAGTTATGAGTTTTAGGTAGTATTTTCACATACGCTTGTGCAGAGTTTGTTTGGTTTTAAAGTAGGATTGTGCCCCTATGAAACAGTTTGGTTGTCTTACGTGCTGCCTGTCTTATCAAAAGCCCTTTTAGACAATCTGTTTTTCCCTGTTCGGGAATTTACAACGAAGCATTCCTCTCCCTCTCAACACACCACCCAACAAATATGTGGACACTTGATCCGTCTTCCGGGCCTGACTAGAGTGCTAATTTGTGAAATTGAGCTTCTTCTCCTTTGAGCTGTGTGAGGAAATACTCACAAAAGAACCTTGACAACTGAGAGGAGAGGGAGAAGGATGAGGCCATACAATGGAAGATTAACATCTCTACATCGCCAAAGCTGAGACTGTTTCCATTAATCTATTATTTAGTTGTTTCCGATAAGGCTTACAGTCACATACAAGGAATTTTGTATTGAATTTCTTAATATAATGATACATTTAAAAGTATTTTCCTGGTCATGTTTGAAATATTCAAACGTTCTCTAGGTTTAAACTTGATTAATTGAGGCTTTGAATGTTTGAGCAGTGCTAATTGGAAAGTTACTGGATTAAACTACAACCCTCAGTTTGATTCTTTGCTCTAAAATGAGTTAGAAAGACGCAGCAGCTGGACTCTTTTAAGATTTCAAACATGACGGTGGATTTCAGAATGTCCTTATTATTATACAACCCAGTTCAGAGACTCAGTTTATCACACAGACTTTACCAAACTAGATCTGAGATTCACTTCACATAAAAGCAGTTTAATATTGTGGCTCCTAGTCTGTTATTAGCTCCGGGGGGGGGGGGGCAAATTCAGGAGTAGCAGTTAGTGGATTAAATGATGGTTCCTTCAATGTTACAATGATCACAGGATAAGTGGCCTGTTAAAGGAGCATTGTACTAGAAAAGTATTTAACCTTAAGTGTAACCTAATCCTAACGACACAGATCCGATAGGTGACGTTTCTTTTGCATCTTTGTCTTTTCCATTGAAATCACTGGTTCCCCTGGTGCGCGGTCACGTGACTCCCACCGCGCCATGTTTCCATTTGCGCGTCAGGAAAACTTTTACAGCCAGAGGGGAGAAAGTCAAGCCAATCAGTGCGAAACACGGTGCTTCCGATTTAAACTTTCAAAATAAACGTCGAGGCGGGTGTCGCGTGTTCTTGGGGGGCGATTCGCGGTAACTTGAAGCAAAAATAAAGCAGTAGAACGACAATGATATTGTTCTATTTCAATACAGAACACCGGTTTCTCATTTAGTGAAGTCCAGGGATCCTTAAGGTAAGTCAAGCTAACTTACATACTCTATAAGAGAGTTTGTTAGAAGTGACGTGTCTTCATTCAATTTCATAAACCTAGCATGGCCGGGTTCTCATTTAGTGAAGTCCAGGGATCCTTTACGAAAGACAAGCTAACTTACACACTCCATAAGAGAGTTTGTTAAAAGTGACGTGTCTTCATTTAATTTCATAAACCTAACGACCGATTACATTCATCTTTCCCGCACAAACCTTTACATTTTAATATTGTTTTTATACCTCTGCTCGACCACTTATGTCACAAAAAGGTAAGGCAAGGCAAGGCAATTTTATATAGCACATTCCATACACCAGGGACACTCAATGTGCTTCAAAAATTCATTGAACATAGCTTCAACCTCATTATATGATAACAACACATTTTTGAAACGCCCAGACGCACCCTTTCGTCAAATAGGTACGGCTCCGTGATGCCAACTGAACACCATGACGATATTTAACATAGACTGTCTTTTGGTATGTTGGAAATTCGATGTAATATTCTAATATCTTACTTTAATAATATTCTATCGCCTTTGACGCTTCTTCCGCTTTTATTTTGAAGGATTCGCTACCTTATTTGACGTTGCGCGTCTGACTACGTGCGCTTTGACAGCTGTGGTAGGCAGCAGCAGGGGAAAGAGACAAGTGAGCAACAGGAACAAAGTTGTGGGACTTGACTCCACGGTACTCCGGTGATCACTCGTGAAATGCAATAACCGTCTCTCCGTGTCCGTGTTCTGACTCGGCTCGTTTGTTTTCACGCTCAGATCAGAAAGCGCCTGCGTGTTTTGCGCACATTGTGGAGAGTGGATGCGTTCCAGGGACGGCGTTGAAGTTGCACCGTTCGTCTTAAATATGCCTTAAACTAATCGGATTGATGTGCTTACTAACTTTTCGACCCAATTCGCTCCGTGTGTGTACCTACAATCCATTTGGACTTGCTTGGACGGATCACGTCTCCTGACTCGCTTCCTTGGTGACAGCTGTGGTGAGTGGGATTTTTGAGTCCTTGGACTTTTTTTTTTATCTAAGCAAAGATTAAAATAAAAAGCAACTTCCGTTATTTTTGTTTAGTTACTGAAACACAGTCAGTTTGTTACTTTTAAACCCATAAATCTACTCGTTCATTCCTGCACAACATGGGTGAGATCTTGTGGATATTAGCAATGAGCATATAAGAATAAACACACACAAATACCTCCTTGAGTAATTATTGGTGCCCTGTAGTGGTATCCATGTGATTTATGATCTCTTCTGTCATTAGATTAACTCTACATATAAGGGATTATTGTGCTGGAAAGAATGAGCCACCCTGTTCCTGCTCTGAACAGCCATATTATAAAGCAGTGACCCTCCTGGTTGTGTGTTGATAGTTACATGATTAATCTGCCCGATTGATCCGTTCCTTTGTTTTTACCTTTGGTTGTCAGAGCTACTCCTCCCAGCCTGAGAGTAACCGAAATTGTAAAACAAGCACAGGGTGGATGAGACACACACTTCTCCCAATTCACTTTTGTTATTTTTGGGGGCTTGCATCATCCCTCAAGAATTGTAACAGGCCAAGTACCGGTGGATAAAACAGCACATGAACTCCTTTCATGGTCAACACGGGCTATTTTGGGGGGGGACTGTGCAAAGTTGAGTTTTTGAGTGAATGGATACCTCGAAGTTTGCACACACACGCACACGTACATGCAGGAAATGTTGCGGCGAGGCCCAATGTTGACGTTACTTACGTTACGTCTGCAGAATGAAGCTGCTGTCAGGTGTCATGGCACTGCTGCAGCAAGAGGAGTCCAGTAAATCAACGTGAATGCTGGGAGATGGATGATAAATGGAGACGTATCCAAAACACGGCCATTTCTGAATATAAAGCGATTGTAGATGAATTCCTTGATGGGAATTCTCATTACTGGCGCATCTCCACAGGGCATCAGAGGTCTACTAACTACTGATCTTGTCCCTTGGGTTTGGGTTTGGGTTTGTTAACCTTTCCAACGTGGACAACTTATGACAAACTAAATTAAATCCCGGCTAACCTTGCTCTTACCTCCACTAACCTCTGTTGTGTGTTTGTTCTTTACTTGCCAGGTTAAGAAAATCTGATAAAAATAAAGAAAATCACCAGGATCTGTGTGTTAACTGAAGCATTTTCTGTTGAAACTGAAGACTGAAGACTGAAAACATGCAACAATGGGCTAATATCACTGCTGGTTTGTTGTTTTGTTTGCAGAAAGTCTGTTTTGCGAAATCAATTACTGTTAACAGCACACAAATCATTGTCCAGATTGTCACCTTAAGGTCAGGGTGTGAATCTAGTTTGTGTCCCACCAGAGTGGAGTGGAGTGTGTTGAGGTGGGGGGTGTAAAGCCTCAAACAGCTGTTTGTGCTTAAACAACCTAGTTCCTCATGAAGTGCCAGATCTTCCTGCCTGTTTAACTGCTTGGGTTTGACTGTTTTTCTGTGAGACTGTGTGTGAGAGTGTGTGTTTGTGTGTGGCTCCACTCTACGGTGCAACACACTGAATGTCTTATTCTTGTTTACAGGTGCAGAAACAGGGCCGTTGCACCGTGTCGCTGATTTTGAGTAAGGCAGAAGTGGATTTTACCGGATACCATGGCGTCGCCGGGTGACATCGCAGAGGGAGGAACCAATGAGCAGTTCAATGACATCATCAAATGGAGATCTGGTAAGGTTCTGTTGACGTTGTTGTCGCTGCTGACGATTCACATAAACAATCCAAATCAGCCAAAGTTGTCAGTGAACACAGGATTTGTCATGACAACGTAGAGGGAACGTGTGTGTGTGTGTGTGTGTGTGTGTGTGTGTGTTGGACCGCACGTGCGTGATTTGGACACACAGACCAGAGCCAGAGAGCCTGTTGTTGCACGGATAAGCTCAGTTCCCAAGGAGGCAGTGACAGAAGCACAACACACAGCGGCAGAGGGACAAAAGGAGGAGGCTGAACTTTGAATTCCATAGGTTAATCGTTCATAGATGCCACAGTCACAGAGAAAAACAAACATTCATGGTTTGCGCGGCAGACGAGATGACGGGTGATATTTAACGTTAGAACGAAACAATCTATACTTGCATGACATGATTCTTTATAGCCTGCAGTCAGAACATTATTATACACTTTAAATCTTTGCTTCGTTTGCGATTAAGGCAATAAAACAACTCGATTATGCAAATGTCATTGATTTATCATAGCAGACATTTCCTTTGTACACACACTCACAATACTATTAATGTCATATTGCTCCTAAGTCACAGTAAGGAGAAATACTTGTACTTTTAAGTGCTTTGTAAGTGTAAAGTGATGAAGTGTGACATCAAAAGGAAGATAAGTCTTCTCGTAACTGAGGGAACATCTGTCTAACACGAGTCACAAGGTCATATGTCATACTTTAGATGAGATCAATTCTGATCCAGTTTGGTCTTTACTGTCTCTTTACTTTAAGTAGTTCAACCCAGGACCTAAGAGAGTCCAGCTTTGTCCGTCCCGTACGGTCCGTGTGCCAGCTTTCCGCGCTCCGGGAATTCCACCGCGCTGGCAGAGTTTGTAATTTACAACGCTTGTCTCCAGACCACAATGCTTTTACTTACAAGAATCCAGGTTACCTAGCAACCCCAAAAGTAATGTTTTTCTTTTATGGCAAAGAAGGGGAAAATTTGAACACGTAGCTTAGCCGCTCGATAGAAAAGGCCAGAGTCATATAGAGGTGGGAGACGGTTGCGTTGATGCAATCTGCAGGCGGCGGCACACGGATGGGTTTTTTGGCGGAAGTGCGGTCGTCTGCAGTTCGTGTTTTATTTGATGTTTTGGTGAGTGAGTACTGTTATACTGGGCAAACCAGAGGAAAACCAGAGGAAACAGCTGCTCGCTTCACTGAGAAAGTGCATAAATGCTCACATTGCTTGTACATGATTACAGTTTTTGTTTTTTAATAATCAATTGTACCGATTTGAGATGCTGATCACTTTTGTCTTTGGGTTGGTCGACTGTGGTGTCGAGAGGGAATTGACGGAGAATCATTTGTAGCCCACAGCACGTCTGATTTACACAATTATTGACAAGCGGGTGAGGCCTAGGGCATGAGAGAGAGAGAGAGAGTGTGTGTGTGGTGGGCAGGTGGAAGGGCGTTTTCACAGCTGAGAAGTGCAAGTTTTGTTGTTGTGTTTCTGTTTTGAGAAAGTGAGCTCTGTCCTGTATGCTTGTGTATTGAAAGAATGTATTCGCAGTAGTGGAGTGTGTGTCTGTGTGTGTGTCTGGTTGTGTGTGTGTGTCTACTCTCGGCACATACACACTCCTCCTTTGCGATGAGAACGTCTCCTCTTTCTCGTCTCGCAGTTACTGATTGACAGAAAGTCACTGCTGGTCCACTGATCTCGTCAAGACAGCGACCGTGTGTTACTTTGAGTCTTTGGTTCAGTTGTTTCAGCTGGTGTGTGTGTTCCATTTGTAAACTAGGTGAACAAAAACACAGTAGTGGATGTTGAGGCAGGTGTGTATGTGTATGTGCTTTACATTGTGGGTGGAATGAAGGAGGAGTCGATGAAGAGGTGATTCATAAACAGCCTATGGAAAGACGCGCTCGTGTGTGTGTCTGTGTGTGTGTCTCTGTGTGTGTGTGTGTCGTCCCTCTTACCTTCCCGATGGAGGTCAGGAAGCCAGACAGTCTGTCCCTCTCACCGATATATGCACACTCATGCCTCTGGAGGGGGGGTGGGGGTGTGATTGGCGGCATGTTTTCATGTGTGTCAGGTTGTTATGCAAGCCCACAATGGACTGAGAGAGGGGGAGAGAAGGAGAGAGGGAGAGAGAGTGGACAGGGGAAAGAGGGCAAACTGAACGTGCGGTCTGCAGTGTATCAGCTGTAGCGAGTGTGTGTCTCTGGCTGTGGTTTTACCTCGGTGTGTGTGTGTGTATTAGCAACTGTGTTTGGACTGTGAAATGTTTGCTTCGTTGACTTAATGGGCTGATCTCTCTTTGAGAACCGTGTGTGTGTGTGTGTGTGTGTGTGTGTGTGTGTGTGTGTGTGTGTGTGTGTGTGTGTGTGTGTGTGTGTGTGTGTGTGTGTGTGTGTGTGTGTGTGTGTGTGTGTGTGTGTGTGTGTGTGTGTGTGTGTGTGTGTGTGTGTGTGTGTGTGTGTGTGTGTGTGTGTCTACCTTACCGTCCTTCCCACCCTGCCTGAGTCCTTCCCCCTCCCCCTGTCCATTCCAAAGAGGAGACAAAGGTGAAAGGTCAAATATCATCCACAGGGTCGAGGCTGTTGTTAAACAAGCATTACTCAATAAGGCTCTCACAAACACACACACACACCTGACCCCTTTCCACTCTGCGTTCATCTGTCATTTGAGAGGAACCTGTTCAAAGGCACACTCACCCAGCTGTTACCTGACCTGATGCCGTTCTTCCTCCCTCTCCTCCCTCTCTGTTTCTAACTACCATCTCTTCTCTAACCTCCATGGATTCCTTATCTGAGTTTGTGTGTGTGTGTCTGCGTGTGTGTCTGCGTTCGATTATAATCCAGGTCGTAGGTCGGTGCTCGTTTCCAAACTGCCTTGCTGTTGCGTTATTGGACACACACACACACACGCAGTAGGACAGTGTGCTGACACATTGTCTCTGGGTGTGACACATAAACATAATGGGTGACATATTGTTGTATCTAACAAGAGAGAAAGAATGTGAAAGTCATCAAGCGGAGGGTGTGGCAGTACCCGAAAAATGATTCCTCCCAAGAATTGTCATCATACTGGCTGGTCTGGAGTTCGCGTCATGTATTCGGCCCCCTCGCCTCTGGGTGAGCCACGTACTTGCAAATACCGGAACTAGTGTGTTTGAGTGTGCGTTTAGACGGAGTTGATTACAGGTTTAACACGCAATTTGACAGAAAACAAATCTTCACCTCCCGTGACCCAGTGTCCTCATAATGGACATTACATTTTTCCTTCCCTACACCTTATACATCATTATGCTTAACTTAAACCTGTTGTACTCATGTCTGGACATTTTTTCGCTGCCCCCTTGTGGTAAAAATTCCACTTCGGGTCGCTGGAAAACTGCAGACAAGAAGAAATGTGTTATACTGTATGTAGTGATATGTAGAACACGTATGATCACACGTTTCACTTCTTTTGTTTTGTATTTTTTAGGTCCCGTTATACCTAAATATCAAGGAGAAATTGAAAATTCATAAAAAACAAATCTCTGGGTCCTAGGACAGCGTTTGTGCGTCTGCGTGTGTGGGCAAACCAAAACAAAGGAGCTTTCACTTCTGCTGTGGAGCGCGATGATGGCAGTGACCTTCATTTGTTCTCTCTGCCTCTGGAGTCAGAGCTGTCATTTCTTCTCCGGCTTCGTAAAAAGTTTTCATGAGTTTGTTTTGACTGTAAAGCGGAGGGAATGCACCTTTATGTAGAGTAATTGTTTGTGTGTGTATGTGATTCTGGCTTGCCTCGGAGTAGTGGGAGGCAACAAGCTCCCCCAAAATCCTAGCTGGAAATTTGGGAATGGAAGCAGTGGCCAAAATATCTCCCCTGGGTGCGGTTGACTGTGGGACTCGGCTCCTCTTTGGTCCTTGAGTGTATGTGTGTGTGTGTGTGTGACCCCACCCAGCTTGGATGACATTTAAACTTGCATAGAGAGGGCTGGAAAACTCCCATGGACGCTCACAAACTCTTTCCCTCCTCTTTTCCCGATTCCCCCTCTCCCAAACATCGCCCCTCCCTGGGTTTAAATCCTAGCCCCCTTTCCTCCCTTTGCTCATTAGCCGCCCCTGCACAGCTATGTTGCCCAATCTACCTTCTGACCCCCGCACATGACAGGATTTACTAAAACAAAAAACAGGCCACGGCTCAGAGGGAGTGCAGATTAACCCTTTAAATCTACAGCGGAATTCCTTTCCTGCAAAGACTCACTTGGAATTTTTCCGCACTTTGGTCCTCGTCGCTGTTATTGTTTTGTTTTTTTACCAGCTCTTATATTTGAGTGTTTAATACTTGCATGTAACCTTTCAGAGGCTGTTTTGTATACAAGCTTGATGCCCAAAAATCCATACTGTGCAGTTTTTCCGGTATCAAACGTGACCTGGAAGGAATGTCGAATCCAGTTATGCACGAACAAAACATTGGTAGAGGTGAACAGGACAGACAAGGAGGCAGAGAGAGAGACACAGAGAGGGAGTGGAAGGAAGGGATTGGAGCAAAGAACGCTGTGGCTGTGCGGTATGCACCTTGACTGAGAGATTTTGCAGGATTTGGAGATGGAAACATGGTCGACTCATCCCCCAAGCATGGGCGGAGGTTTTGTGGTGGTGTCGGGGAGAATTCCATTTCCTCGTCTCTCCCTCTTGGATGCAGGCTGCACCACTGACTCATTTGTACTGAGTGTGTGTGTGTGTGTGAGAAGCGAGGATTGCCCTTTTCAGCTTTTTAAAGACATCTAAAACTAGAATCCACCCCTGAAGCATTACTGAAATCAACACACTCTTCCTTTCTGCATTCTTCCGATAAGTAGGCATTGATGTTCCTTTTCATCGCATTACGTAATCCTACAAAGAAAAACCAAGAGATGCCGATTTCCCCTCTTGACGGTAGCCGAAAAAGCCCCATAATGCGCCGTAGCCACAAAACATGTTGTTTTGATTAAAGGGTGGGATTCTCATGACTGAATAAACTCTGCTGCTGCTCTCATGACATCGCCGATGCTAACGCCACTCGTTAGTCACTCCTACACACAGTTAATTACAGTATTTCATGAAAAAAGCAGCACATGGAGCCTCACAGATTGACAATAATGTGGCGTTTCTCTCTTGGGGAAGCTGAGTTTGTCTTAGTGATAGTCTTAGTGATTACTTCCAAAATACCATAAATCAATACATTTTAATAGGCAATCATAAGCAATCTTCCATTGTTGCAAATTAAACGACGCACCTGGACCTTTTGTCTTTAGAAATTTCCCCCTCATGCTTCATTCCATTCAAAAACAATAAAGCTCCACCATTTCTCAAATTGCAGGAGCGCCGAGCCAAAATCTGCACGCGTCACAAATCCATCCAGTCTAGATCATTTGGACAATTAATAGAGACAGACCGACAGATGTGTGTGTGTGCTTGTCCGCCTGATGGATGATGGATGAGCTCTGGCCAACGGGCACGTCCATCCGTCTGTCTGTCTGTCTGTCTGTCTGTCTGTCTGTCTGTCTCTGTCTTTTTAGGACCGATGCAGCAAATGTGGAAAGTCCCTTTATTTAGGTCTTCTGATTCCTTCAGTCGCTGCCAAACTCCTGCCAGCCTCGCCCTTCATCACACGCTGGGCTGCGATCCAGGCCAGCCGGTGTGAGCCTCCGTGGAAGGAAGCGGCCGTATTTCACTCCGACTGTGGAAGTTGGTCACGGGCTGAGCGGGACGCTAGTCCCCCCCCCCCCCCCCCACACACACACACACTTCCAATTTCCTACGAGTGAAAACAAATGACGGGAAAAGCAACTTTCTCTCTCTCTCCCGCACACTCTCTCTCTCTCTCTCTCTGTGGGAAAAGAGCTGTTTGTTCAGTTGCTCCTTGTCAGCTCATACATCAACAAGCAACTGGACTCGGGCCTTTGCTCCCTGTTTCATTCAAGTCACACACCCGCACACACACACCATGGCACATTTTGGACCACACGATGAGTTCTTCATCTTCTTATTCTGCGAGTTGCACATTTTGATGGTACGATGTTGTCTCATTCCAGAGTCTTGTCAGTGTTTTAGGGCTTAGGTCACCTGAGGTCACGTTTGTCCGCTGTCACTTTCTGCAGTGTGGCAGACTGAGACCTATTCTCCGTGCACACATACACACACAAACACACACACACACACGCACACACGCAGGCGGAGGGGAATCAGCTGTTGGTTGAGAAATTCGTTAACCCTTGTCACCTGTCGCTTACTGTTTTTAATGGACAAGCCGAACTGTTTGTCACGCGCTTTTCTCAGCCTCCTGTTGAGTGTGTGTGTGTTTGTGATGTCACAGCAGACATCCCAGCCCAAGTAAACAAACCCAGCACACATGATAAATGCTGTCACACCTCCACTTCCTCTCTCTCGCTCTCGCTCTCTCTTTCTCTTTCTTTCTGTCACTGAAGACCCGCCGCCTTCTCTTCCTCTTCCGGTTATTGTTTTTGATTTCCTTCTCCCTCTCGCTCCGTCTCTCTCTCTCTCTCTCTGTTTATGTCTGTCTCTCTCTCTCTCTTCTCCTCGTCTTTTCTGTCATGAGTTTTACCAAGTGGCTGCCGTGGCGCCAGCGCAACGTTTTCAGGAGGAAAAGGAAGCGAGAAAGCGATTCTGTTCTCGGTGAGTAGAAGAGTAACATCTGCAGGAAGGTGAGGAGGTTGAAGGCGACATCTCAAAATGTCTCCACTTAACCTCCAGGCCTGATCCGCCACCAATCGGCTTTAACAGCATTTAAAGGGCTTTTCTACCCTCACACATGTCTGCTAAGAATCAAAATTCTATTGTCGATACTTAGGACTAAACACAAAATTATGTATGAAACTATTTAGCAAACTATCGTCTTTTTAGTTTCAGCTATGATTCATCTATTCCTTTGAAAAAACAATCGGTAAACATTAAGTGTGTGTGTGTGTGTGTGTGTGTGTGTGTGTGTGTGTGTGTGTGTGTGTGTGTGTGTGTGTGTGTGTGTGTGTGTGTGTGTGTGTGTGTGTGTGTGTGTGTGTGTGTGTGTGTGTGTGTGTGTGTGTGTGTGTGTGTGTGTGTGTGTGTGTGATTGGATGGACCCTCTGGCAACATCTCTGGATTCGCCGCTCCCGTCTTCCGTCGCCGTCTTCCTCTGTTGTGTCTACACACTCACGTTGCGCGAGAGATTCCGTCCCCGATGCCGTCTCGCCCCTTTCACTTGTTTTGCGTACGGTCCCGTTGCATGCTGGGATGGTCCCAAACAGAGACTGTTGTGTGTGTGTGTTTCTCCGTCGCTTTAATCCCCTATCGCACGATGCATTATGTCTCCGCACACTTGACTTGCCTTGTCCTGTTCTGCTCTGCCCCCAATCTGTTCTCTCCTCTTTCACTGGCAGTGTCCCTCTGCGCCTCCCCTCTCCTCCCCTCTCCTCCCTCCCTCCCTCCCTCCCCTCCGCTGCATTCTTCTCATCTTTTACTCCCTCTCCGGTCAAGGAGCCACGGAGTCAGAGGAGAGGTGGAGAGGGAGGCAGGAATGTCAGAGTCTGTTCTGCGCTAGTACTCTCTGTCTGTCTCTTTCCCGTCTATCCGGCGCTTTTGGTTGTGTTTCTCGGGGGCCCGGCGTCTTCGGTCCGGCGGTGCGGCAGCGAAAGATGGCAGAACGCGGCCTCAAACTCAGAGGTAGGGTAACAACGCGAGCGGGTACGTGACAAACAGCTGGGTGTTAGGCGTGTCACAGGTGGGGTGACATGGATGCAGCGCTGCAATGCATTCTGGTCTTGGTATCGATCAGTGTATCTAGAAGCTGTTTCAATAGAGTTTCAACTGTGGAGGCTTGTTGTTGTAGATGAAGGGTTTGCTTTGCGGAGTGACCTGACCTGCGGCCTAGAATTCCAACCTCCTGGCTCCGAGTGGAACCAAATGGCACGGCCGCTCACCTTTCCCATCCCAATTTCCTAATCAGGCTAATGCTCCTACCTGCCCGCTTTGTCCAGGTTTTAATTTTTTCCTTTCACGAGCCGCTAAGTGGGGATGTGGGTTAATCTTCCCTGGATGCACAAAGTGTTTTCCTCGTAAACTCCCAGATCTTGGCGAGGGGAGAGTGTAAACAAGGCTGCGCCGGCTGGGACAAGCTTAGACAAGTGACCGATGCAGGGATGGGGGAGGAATGCATGTGAAATTATAGGAATTCTGTGCATTCCTCCCAACCTACAGAGTCAAGAAGAATGGAATAAATCACTGCCATGGAAGTGTGAATAGGGCTGAGCTGAACGTGTACTTAAATTTGTATTTAGTGGAGTTAAAGTTTGAGGGCAGACAAGTGGAATGATGGATGGGTGATGGTTGACTTGAAGGCTTCAACAGTGGAAGTGTGTGTGTGTGTGTGTGTGTGTGTGTGTGTGTGTGTGTGTGTGTGTGTGTGTGTGTGTGTGTGTGTGTGTGTGTGTGTGTGTGTGTGTGTGTGTGTGTGTGTGTGTGTGTGTGTGTGTGTGTGTGTGTGTGTGTGTGTGTGTGTGTGTGTGTGTGTGTGTGTGTGTGTGTGTGTGTGTGTCATTATGTTCCCATGCACACTCTGGTATGTTTAAGGTAAAATCAGAGTAAATCATCTACACGGACAAAATTCATTGTATTCTATAGTTTCCAGTGTTTACTTGGGGTTTCAAAATCAATTCATTGCCTTAATCGCTGTAGAATCAAGGTTTTGGCGTGTGTGAATGTTTACGTAATGACGTATATCTCTGCCTGTTTTCCCGGCTTTCCCATGGCGGTGAAGTTCATCCGAGGAAAGGTTTTACGAGCGCAGCCTCGGCTTTAAAGGCTTCATAGCAGAGACGTGAGCTTCACCGCCTCATCACCTATAAACCCACAGAAGTACGCACAAGGTCTCAGCCTCACAAAGAAGAAGTTGTATTGCTGGGTGCAGATACTTTGAACACACACACACACACATCTTTCAAACACACAAATAAAAATCCAAAATATATTATGACTATTTGAAATAGAGAATACAAAATGTGAAACTGTCTCTATCAATCTATTTTACAAAACACAAGAAAAAGGTTTAAAAAAACAGTTTCATTTTGGAATTTAGTAGTTGTTGGCGATTACATCACTTGTTTGTGATGTCAATCAAATTGAAAAGTCAAAGATCTCATTTATTTTTCATAAAAATCGCAATATGTTTGGCAAAATCATGCAGCCTCATTACCATATTATACTATACTGTACATTATAATACTACACTGTATGATAACATGCCACACTAAATGATCTACTGCTCTTTACTGTCCTCTATACTTTGGCCTCACTTAGTAACACACTTCAGGGCTAAATTGTCAACAAAAAGTCAAGATTCAGCTGCTAAGTGCAACTTATCAGAGAGGCGACTGCTACCAACCGCTGTGGTTCAACTTAGTAAACATCTCTGTTTGCTCAAGCTCCAGGCTCCTGTGTTTACATGTGCGACGCTGCCGTGGAAACGCTCACGGTTTGTTTGATTTTCACCTCAGCGCCCTCCCAGCGTGCCCCACACACACACACCGCCCTCCACCCTGCCCCTTCCCTCCCGCCTGTGTGGTCACGGCCTCCCTCCACCTGTTTGATGGGGGCGGGGGGAGGCGATGGAGCGGCGGGCCCGGCCGTAATGAGGCTATATATTTATACGAGTTGTCTGCGCCGCCACTCAGGACAGCTGCTGGAGGGGCTTTTCAGGAACGTGTGTGTGTTAACATGACTCTGGTGTGTTTGGGGGGTGTGTGTGTGTGTGTGTGTGAAGGCTCAGTCTGTGAGGGTTTCTAACATACAGTGAGTTTAAGAAATCAAAACAGCCTGGTAATGTCATCTGGTATTGAATTGTACATTTTTAGCTTTTTGCTGGTTGGAGTGTTTTCTCCTGGTTGTATTCTAGTTTATTAATCTCTTTTTGATCAGAGGCATGTGAGCTGAACAGAGAGCAGCATTATTAGCAGCTGGTGAACTGTCTTAGATCAGGCAACGTCTCTTTTCAGTCAAATGAAACGGAGACATTTAGGTTAGGACGGAAAGCTGGCATGTAAACTTGAAACATCACTTTGTCGTCTTCGCACTATGGTGTGCATGCATGTGTGACCGTACGGTATATTTATAAACTTGCGTGTGCGTTTGCTCAGTGAACTGTGAGAAGACACCAGTGGGATTACACTTCCTGATGTTATCTCTACTTCCTGCCTGGCTGTTGAGGAAGAAAAACTGTCATATTCACATAGTAGCAGATAACCTGTTTGAATATAAATGACTTCTTATAAGAGGGTGTTCACACAACTCTTTGCTCTGTTGTGATCAGTTTAATCTCCCCTTATGAGGCACACATACATTTATTACACCTCACACCTGTGTTCTTGATTCTGAGCGAGAAAGTGACATCTATGTAAACATTGAATGATAGCCATGCTCAATGACGGATGCCACAATTTTGTAAAAGCTTCTCAGGCTGGCAAGTAAATTAAGAAAATGGCAGCAATCTCTTGAAAAGTCCAATTTGATCTGACTCCCAGGTGATCGGGCCAGAGCTCCGTGTGCTGTTCCCTTCCCTGCGACTTTCCAAAACAAAAACATATCCTCTTGGAGGCAAACTGTTGGTGCGGCTGTCATATCTCAAACAAAGCCACCCTTGTAAATCAATCTTATACTGGATGCCCTCTGGGATCTGAAGCCTCTCACGTCTCAGTGTGCGTGTGTGTGTTACTGCTCCGCTCAAAATACTTCCATACTACATTCCAACCTCGTCAAATTTATTCCCACATTTTGATTGGCAGTTGGCGCCTGATAGAGTCGGTTTGTACGTCCCACTCAGCTTTTTATTCCTCCGTCTCTTTGATCGGACACGTCCCTCCTTTCCACCCCTGTGCTCACCAGCCACAACACTATCAAGACAAACTGCAGACTACGTAGCGTCAAACATCTGTAAAAGGATGGAATAATAACAGTAATCCCACAGCTGCCCCCGTGGGAACTGGAGAGGAAGTCGGTGGCTCCATAAGGCAGTTTAGTTTTTTGCCCGAGGAGAGCTTGTAGCTGTGTCGCCCTGGGATACGCCATGTTTACACAATGAAGATCAGCAGGGCCGCTACCGAACTACGGAGTCGCCTAGAGAGCGCGAGAGATGGCTGTTGTAAGCTGTTTAATTTCAATTACATAGTGTAGATGCGTGTAAATAGTCTTAAGCTACATAACAAGAGGACATACACACACACACATACATGCACACACACTCGCTCCTGCCACTGCTTTGATCAGTGCAGACATTCCTGTGCTGTGCTGGGCTCAGGAAGGAGAAGACGCGCTGACAGGGAGCTGTGTGTGTGTGTGTGTGTATGAATTGGGTGTATTGTCCTGCAGAGGTGACAGGGAGGGAGGAGGACCCAGGAGACCTGAGCCCACAGGGGACCCCCCCTTCTCACTCTCCACAGGGGCCTGGACAGGGTGCCCATAAGGCCGTAAGGGCAGGAGGCCAGGAAAATTCATATTGTGCACGTTCTTTTATTCTTTCCCTTCCCTGTGTCCCCATCATATCTATTTGTTGCCTTCCTGCCTGTGTGTTTGCCATCCGGCTGTGATTGATTGCCCTCAAATTTGGAGCTCCCCAGTTAAGCTCCCCGCCGGTCTCGACTGTCTCTCTGTCCACATCCCCTAAACTGCCCCTGGTTTTGTTGTTATTGTTGTTCCTTCGGTTTCTGGTGGAGAAAATAGGCCGCGTGTTTCCCCGGGGGGGCCGTTTACGGCGCCGATACAGTGGCACAAGAGAAATCATAACACAATTATATACTCTGGCACCGGCCTCTCCCTTCTTCTTCTTTTATTCCTTCATTGTTTTTTGTCTCCGCCACAAAATCCCTGCCCGCCCAGTAGTTGTTTCGTTCCCACATTCTTCCTCTATGTCCTCAATCATCTCCTTGGGGACGTTTCCGTGCACACACACACACACACACACACAAAACATAGTTGCGCTTCAACGTCTGCGTCATATTTGTGCAGTGATGAATATTTACTCCCACTCGGAAGCATTTAAAATGGATTGACACCATTTTAATATCCCGTTATTAAAAGGCACATCTGGAATTCCGAGACAAAGCTGTAAAAGTTTGGCTTTCCTGCTTCCTCCACCTATTATCTCATCCTCTCCCCTCATCCCTCTCTCCTCCCCGCTTCTGTCCTCCCCTTGGGCTACATTCTTGTTTTCATGCCCCTTCTTCACCCAGTCAGCGGCTACACACACACACACTATACACTCCGTACACCCCATACAAAGAAGCCGACGACCCTCTGGGCTCTAGTGGTCATAACCTCTGACCTTCCGTTCAGTTCATGTGGCTTTACATCACCGCTCTTTGAGTGACAGTGGCGGTTTAATGCACACACACGTACGCTTTCAACCCTCCTCAGCTGGCAGTTAACAGCCTTAAATCTCCGCCGGGGTTGCGTAGAAGCAGATGTGAAGGTTCTCTGACTGGTATCCTCAGGTGTGCAATAGTCATCCAGGCTGACAGCTTAGAAACTGGTTATTTAGGAGGTCAAAGGAAGCGCCCATGAGCAACGAAAACGGTTTGAACAAGCAGAACATGGGAGGCTCCTCTTCACTTTGATGATGCACCTCCACTATCAGATAAGGCCATTGTTCTTCTGTTGTTGTTGCTGTCACTGCAAGTTCATGCTGTTTGATTTGATTGGGTATGTCATCATTTGACTAATGCGACAATAACCTGATGGACTGGTGTGGAGAGAACCACCCGTGTGTTCGTAGACGTGTGTCTCTGTCTGTGTGTGTGTGTGTTTGAAATGGCTTTAAATTCTCATGTGCAAGATGGCTAGAAAAGTCCTGTCCAACTTTCACAAATAGAAAATGTAAAAAAAAAAAGTGAAATAACAATACATGGAATATATTCACTTCAAATTCACTTCAAATTTCTACTTGGTCCTTCTCTCTGTCTATCTCTAATGGCAAAATAGTCTTGTTTATTTAGAATCTTCACATTTGAAAAGCTTTGCCGGACAATCCTTCTGTCACGTAAATAAATAAATAACATAAATGAATTTGAACATTCTTCATTGACCATCATAATTATCATTCATTGATAGTCTAACAATGTAGTGAGCGCATAGAAACAAACTGATTTGAAACTTTTCTAACCACTTTTGGGCCTCGGTTGTAAACATTTGCAACCAAATCTCGACTAAATTCATGAATACATTTGGCACACACACAAGGCAACATTTCAAGATACAGATGTAACTGTAGCTTTCTTTCATATTATTCAAAGTTCCATAAACCAGAATCTAAAACAAATTGTTTCTTTTTATATATATATGTGCTGTAAAAGGATTTGTCAGGGCGACTTGGGTCTGTTACAGGAGTCAGCCATCAAACGGGCACATCAAAGCAGCTGACCCTCCGCCTGACACACAATGAGGCCTTATTACCGAGCCAACAGCCCAGAGAATAAAGGAGCATGGCGGAGGGAGTCGAGGGGGAAGAGAATGTGAAATATTTGTACATTTGGATTCCGCCGCTGAGGAACATTATGAATTGGCCCGGCGTTCGACTGTTTGACAGCGTGTTGGATTACCTTTACCTTTTTCTTGTGTTGTTTTTTAGTGTTAAGCGTTGGCCGCTCAAACCACTCTCCCACATTTCGTCTCTGTGTGAAGGCCATCTGTAACTCTCTGCTCTTCCACGTTCCATAATCCCACTTTTTCCAAACCTCACGCTTTCCTGCTAAAATGACCCAGGATGTGAGTGTTAGAGGTGGGAGGTGGACCCGGAATAGTTGCCATTTTTTTCTTTGGCGGCCCACTGATTTGCTTTTTCTGAAACCCCTGCTTCTCTCTCTGCTTCTCCCCTACAGATGAACACGATGCGGTACAGAAGAAAACCTTCACTAAATGGATCAATGCACAGTTCTCCAAGGTAACAGGAATGACTATGTACACCAAACTCATAATCGTGGATGTATATTGTGTGTGTGTGTGTGTGTGGTCCTGGTTCATCTGTCTTTCAGTGTTTCCACAAACCTGCTATTGTATAAATACATCCACCCCTCAACAGCGCGGCTTAATCTGTTACTGCAGCCGTTAAATGCTGCCATTGTTCCAATCGTGCTTTTCCACACATGCTTGCACGGTGGTGATGCAGGGAGGAGTCGTGGCACGCCACATTTTAGAGGAGAAAATGACTTTCGGGGAAATAACACCTGAGCCGCTGCAAAAGTGCTCCAGCTTGCAAACACGTCAGAGACTCAGGACAAATCATTCAACTTTTGGGGAATTGCTCTAAACTTCAATTTTCTCTGCTCCATCAGACGGGGAAGACGGCCATCAAAGATATGTTCACCGACCTGCAGGATGGCAAGAAGCTGCTGGAGCTGCTGGAGAGTCTGACCGGCTCTGTCCAGGTGAGTTTGAGAGGTTGTTGGATCTCCGTTTAGTACAAGTAACATATCATCATTCCAAATGCACTGATGGTCAGAGTGGATCGACCCCTGACCTTTGCGTGATTGGGGCGTTATCGGTGTCACCTCGCCGACAGCGGCAGCCGAAGTGTATCTGCTTTCTAACACCTGCAGCTTTACAGAGTGCCAGCTGTCTGAAAATACCTCTGTGCCATATGCATACACGCACACACTCACACAGACACACACACACTCCCCGTTACAGGATACTAATTCTATAATTGGGTGCTAATGAGTGGCAGAGTTATGCAAGGACTTTAAAAGGATTCTGGCAGTTGGCAGACGTTCATCCTGCCATTCTTTCCATAAGTCGGCCCGTGGAGAGCGCTGATAACATAATGGCCGTGATGAATGTATGGAGAGAAACGCCACGACGAGTGACAGCCGACTTTCTGCAGGTGTAGGAATGCCTTAAAACACTTTGACGCCCCGGGTGAATGTCTCCACTCTAGGTTTTCCATCCACTGTTGATTTCTGCGTTTTCGATTCCAGCTTTGTGATTAGTAAGCGAGCTCCAATCATCACGTCAGCTGACTTCTGTTGTGTTTCCTGTTCCTCAGACCAAAGAACGAGGCTCCAGCAGAGTGCACGCCCTGAACAACGTCAACAAAGTACTGCAAGTCCTGCATCAAAACAACGTGAGTACTGCACGCTGTTTTCAGCCGGACCGACTTGTCTTTTGTCCTGCATTGACCCGAAGAAAGAAAGTGTCCTACTCAAAGCCACATTGATCCACTTAAACTCTCCCTTACTGCAAGAATTGCTATGCACACTGAGTGAAAACAGGCTGAACAGCTAGCCGTGTGCTTTGTGAGTTCAGATCTGTTATATAATTAAGTCAGCAAACTGGGTGTGAATTTCATGTTTGGGAACTTTAATGATGTTGACTTCCAGATTACCGCAGCGGAAATGAGAGAAAAAGAACAATGGGCGTCATTTGTCCCCTTTTAAACCCCCCAAATCTGCCAAACAGGAATGATACACATGTACTGCAGTACCATTTACTTTCTCTACAGCCTAACAACAAAGGGCAGTGAGTGTGTGAGGGGCTGCTGGCCGTGTGCCAGTTAACTCTCGCTGGCTTCACCATTCAAAGCTTCCTCTGAAATGACGCACACATAATGTGTGTGTTCCCGTGCGTGTGAGGGTAAGAGGCAGAGACGGGAGGGAAAGTGCAAGATGTTGTGGCCGGATGGGACTAATTGGGACTAGACGTGGGTCAGAGGTCACGTTTCAGTTTAAGCAGGCTGGTGACCTCGTGTTCCTCTCTGTGCCTTGATCTTCGCCACAATATTTATACGTAATTACTCCATGCTTGGCTGCGTTTATCGAAAAAGCTCTTGACCCCACAGCCATATTTCCACACAGCCACACACACACACACACACACACACACACACACACACACACACACACACACACACACACACACACACACACACACACACACACACACACACACACACACGCAAGCCTGCAGACTGTACAGGAAATTCTGGAAGGATGTAATAACACTAGCTTATTCCTCTGTGTGTGTGTGTGTGTGTGTGTGGCTGTGTGGAAATATGGCTGTGGGGTGTGTGAGGTCCATTAAGCGAAACGTATTATTTGCGCAGCTGCTTAAGGAAAGGTGAATGTAGCATTGTGATCAGAGCTCTGTAATTACTGCAAACAGCACCAGACTAACGAGAGGATCAGAAGAACCTTATCTCACTTTTGATGCAACCGGACTGAAATCTAAGCCTGTGGTTCTGCTTTGTCTGTCATAAACAAATGTATTCATGTTATCATTTTACATAAACAAACTTTTGCTCTTCTTCTTCTTCTCTCGCAGGTCGACCTGGTAAACATAGGAGGGACCGATATCGTGGATGGGAACCACAAACTGACCCTGGGCCTCATCTGGAGTATTATTCTACACTGGCAGGTGAGCGCACACACACACACACACACACAGTACACGCACAGTACACACACAGTACACACACATACACTTCTAACGCTGATTTTAAATGCCTAAACTACCCAGTGTTCACCTAGCAGCTGCTTATGTTGCTTTCCCTTCTTTACACACACACACACACACACACACACACACACACACACACACACACACACACACACACACACACACACACACACACACACACACACACACACACACACACACACACTCATTCTGCTTTAGACTGTGGATGCTGCTCAGTGATGTCTTGCAGCTTTCAAAAAGTGTTGATTAAAAAGGCGTGAGAAACTTTGTGAGGTGTGGGTGTGTGTGTTTGTGTGTGCTACACGTGCTTATCACGCGCTGCTTTGTGTGAGTCTGAACTGCTGCAAATTGAGATGACCGTTTGAAGACGACACATAAACAAGTATATAACTCTGTCTGTTTGTGTGTGTGTGTGTTTGTAGGTGAAAGACATCATGAAGGACATCATGTCCAACCTGCAGCAGACCAACAGTGAGAAGATCTTGTTGAGTTGGGTGCGTCAGTGCACTCGCTCCTACCCTGAGGTCAATGTGCTGAATTTCACCACCAGCTGGGCCGACGGCCTCGCGCTCAACGCCATCCTGCACCACTTCAGGTCTGTGTGTGTGTGTGTGTGAGTGTGTGTGTGTGTGGAGAGGATACCCAAGCTGTTAGTGGGTAAAGGTCAGGTTGGCAGGTCGGCGCCTGCGGAGTGTGTGTACACTGCTTGACCCGCTCTGTTTACCTCTGCCAAGCCAGTGTTTGCACACGCTTTGTGTGTGTGTGTGTGTGTGTGTGTGTGTGTGTGTGTGTGTGTGTGTGTGTGTGTGTGTGTGTGTGTGTGTGTGTGTGTGTGTGTGTGTGTGTGTGTGTGTGTGTGTGTGTGTGTGTGTGTGTGTGTGTGTGTGTGTGTGTGTGTGTGTGTGTGTGAGAGAGACAGCAAGAGGTGAGTCGGGGTGTTGTGTTTCCCTCTTCCTATAATCTCTGGTGTTTAGTGAGTTGCACACACGCGCGCTGACCCACACACACACACACACACGCTGACACACACATACACAGGCCTGTGAACTGTGAGAGAGGCCAGTGTTGGTTTAGACCTGGGTAAGGGTTTTGGTGGATCAGTGAACACACACATTCCTCACACACTGGCCTCAGCAAAGACCCCATGGTCTGCTCAGGGAGAATATGTGTTGCTACATTAACTGATAATGTAATTCATGCTGCTGTTGTGTATATATATATTTATGTGTGTGTGTGTTTAGGCCAAATGCGTTCAGCTGGGATCAGGTGGTGCGACTGAGCCCTGTGGAGAGACTGGACCACGCCTTCACTGCAGCCAAACAGCAGCTGGCCATCGTGAGGCTGCTGGATGCTGAAGGTAACAACAACCTGTGTGTGTGTGTGTGTGTGTGTGTGTGTGTGTGTGTGTGTGTGTGTGTGTGTGTGTGTGTGTGTGTGTGTGTGTGTGTGTGTGTGTGTGTGTGTGTGTGTGTGTGTGTGTGTGTGTGTGTGTGTGTGTGTGTGTGTGTGTGTGTGTGTGTGTGTTTGTAGCGTAAGTCAGTCGGTCTCAACAAACCGCTCCAGTCTCTGTACTGGGCGGTTTACAGAGGTCTATTTTTTACGTTTTACTGTCCAGATTTCACTCATACCACAGAGCTTCTCTTCATGTTCTGCCAGCGCTTTGATTCGCTCACTTTATAGCAAACAGCTTGGTGTTTCCTTGGCTGCGGTGTATGTATGTGTGTGTGTGTGTGTGTGTGTGCTGCAGCTCTCCAGATTCAGACTGTTCTTGTTATGTCATAACTCAGCGGGCAGGCAGACCTGACCCGTGTCAGAGCCGAGTCGAATCAATACAACTCCCGTCAACCTGGCTCTCCCTCGCTCCCCCTTTCAAACCGTTTACCTCCTAATCGCCTCCCTGTCAGCCTTCACCCCTTTCTCCCTCCGTCTCCAGCGCTGCCGTCTTCACCTTTTGACACCGCTCTTCCTCCTGCTGCGCATTATTAATTGTTCTCTCTCTCTCTCTCTCTCTCTCTCTCTCTCTCTCTCTCTCTCAGATGTCGCCGTGCAGCTGCCAGACAAGAAGTCCATTATCATGTACGTCACGTCCCTGTTCGCCGTCTTGCCCAAAGACGTGACCATGGAAGCCATCAGAGAAGTGGAGACGTTGCCACGGCGATACAAAACGGAGGCCTCGGGCTCCAGCGCCGGTGCTCAGGTAACGTCGGCAATACGGCGACCACTTAATGATAGGAGAACGTACGAAATAAGATGGTGGAGCCAACTTGCAGACCGGGGCAGAGCGGTGATGTGGCGTTCACTTACCAGGTCTGCAGGCCTTTGAATGCACCTTTATGGAACCTATGTGCTATTACTCTAACAGGGAAAATATAGAGGTTATGACCGGCACAATAAAAGCTAAAGATATTGTGTGGATTCCCAAATAGAACACAAAAAGGAAGCAAAGTTCTATTAAATATGGAATGAGGGATAATGGATGCCAATTCCAGAGAATATTGGAGGTTTAAAAGTTGTTTAACAGGAAAGGTAGGTATATAAGACTCCAACTTACAGCCAAACAATGTGTGTGACCCAGTTTGCTCCTAAACGACCTGAAGATCGTTAAACGGCTCTCAGAAAGCAGCGAGGCGGACTGAATTTTCGGCCTCTCATCAGCGCAAACCTGAAAGTCACAGCAGTGGAGGCGGCAGAATGCAGCGGTAAATATAATAACAAAACAACCTCATCAAACCCCACGGGCCAATTATCGGAGCAGTGACGGAGCGCCTCAGACTGGGCAGACACAGTATGTGTCATCCTGGTGGGCCCCCCCCCCCCCTGTCTTGAAATCCTGTAAACAAGCCATTATCTCTGTTCAGCTGATTGCAGCCGAGCTTCCTGGAACAAACCCGGAGCCGAAATCTTACAAAAAGCTGGACTCGAAACAAACTCTGTGTAAACTTTTTTGCCGTGGCGATAACATGCAAGCTCCAAGGCCACGAGCGCTGAGGGGGAGGGGGGGGGGGGGGGGGTCGCTGCTGTAAAGTATCACGTCTTGTATGCGAGTGTGTGTGTGTGTTGCTAGACAGAATGAGTCACTCCCACTCTCTTTACTGAAAAGCACAGCAGGCGCAAGCAAATAAGGGGCGCAGGAGCCGTGACTCAACTGCTCCGATTTAAAGCCAAACACAGCGAGTTGCTGGAAAACGGCAATCGGGCGGGAATGGGAATAAATTTGTGTGAATGGGCTTGTGGAGAAGTTGTGGGCCAGAAGCGGCTGATTCAGCGTATATTGATGATGATTTATAATTATAATTTACGGCGACACACCGTCTCTGCTTTGTCTTATTTTTATTTTTGCTCCTTTCAGACAAATTTGAGATATGTTCCAGGTGGGAAGTCAGCATCCAGTATAACCTTAAACCACCTCCTTCAGCTTTTTATTACCAAGTGCCCACGGGCGCATTTACTTCACACACCCTGGAAAGAAAGCTGGAAAAGTCTTTTTAAAGGACTTTTCCTGGCACGCTTCCTCCCCCCATAGGAAGTGATGCGTAATGCTGCTGGACGCAAGGCAAGGGAGCGAACGGAGGGAAATAAAGAGCTTTCTTTGTTTTCTATGACTGCGTGTGTTTTCCCTTCATTGGCCATTTGAATATAGTTGTTTCCGAGTCATTAACATCAATCTAATATCTATAATATCTGAGAATTTCAGATCTTTTATTGCATTCGTGCCCTTTAAGTTTTTTGTTCCCTTTGTCGTTTTGAATATGGCCGATGAAGAGCTCTAGATTGGTTGAGCCGGCACTCCAGAAACACTACGGAGAGAGGGTGGTACATGCAGGAATGGAGCTGGGGCAACTCGGCTGCCGATAATAAAGCGTTCTATTGAGGCAGACCACAGCTATTTTACAGCCATTCAAGTCGATAAATAGAGCAAAACTCCAGTCCTCTCTCTCTCTCTCTCTCTCTCTCTCTGTCTCTATCTCTCTCTCTCTCTCACACTCTGGGGCCTGCTCTTGGCTAACATAGATGCCTTACAATATTACACCAAAAGAAGTCCCTCAAAATGTCATGGAATATTCCCAGCTGATGACCTTTTTTCCTGAGTTTGACATTAAGCAGCGTGTAATTCCGGGACCGGAGCACAAAAGCTCTGTTTGACCTGTTGCCAATCCCTGCAGCCATTAGCATTCCTGTCATCTCTGACTCGGTGTGGCTGCGGCCTTGATGAAGATTCTTATCTCCTATTGTTGTTTGACAGAATGGAGCAGGTTTTTGCTGCCATCCGTCTCTGCAGATGAGAATCACAGTGGAGGCCCTAATGTGTCTTGTGCTTAATGTTCCCCAGAGACTTTTACTCTTTGTTTTTGGGTTATTTTTACTTTTAAGGTAGCCACGGCAACATCATATATCAGGGAGGCGTTACACTAGTTTCATTTTCTGCTTTTCTTTCCAGCATTCAGACATGTTTATGACTCTATAGACAACTTTTTGCTGCAGATGAATGTTTAGCCACAGCTGCAACTTGGCTGCAAAAATGGAGCAAAGGGTCTCGTTCCTCCAGCTCGATTCCATTCTGATTGCTTCCTGGTCACACACTTCCAACGCCCCCTTACATATCTCATAACTTTGACCCGCCCTCTGTGTTTCTTTCTCAGAGCATGCAGGTGGAGGAAGCCGGCAGCTGCAGCAGCCCCCCGCCCGAGACCCCCGGCACCCTGACGGAGACGGAGGGAGACATGGAAGGCAGCGTGCTGGAGGTGGACCTGGACAGCTATCAGACCACCCTGGAGGAGGTGCTGACCTGGCTGCTGTCCGCAGAAGACGCCCTGCACGTGCAGGACGAAGTGTCCGAAGACGTGGAAGAGGTCAAGGAGCAGTTCCACACACACGAGGTAGGAGGAGACGTGCAGGTTGGCCCGTCGGTCAGAAGTCAACTAGTGTTAAGAGACAAAATGATGAAGTTGAATAGAATCGAAACAAATTGTAGAGCTGTTGATGAGTAGTTTTTGCCTGAGGTGTGTGTGTGCGTGTGTGTGTACATTTTCATTCTTCCGCTTTCATTTCTGTGAACTGTCTCTTCATTGTTGAGATACGGGCCTCCCACATCCAACAGTGCATGCTCCGTACATGTTGGGAATGCCAGGAATTTTTGCAGAGAACGGCGGCACACTGCTCCATGTCCTGGCCCGGAGAAGGTGTAGCTGCAGGCTGTGTGCGTGCGTGTGCGTGTGTGTGCGCGTGCGTGCATGCAAAAGGGCTTTGGCTGGATTCCCTTGGCTGAAATGTGAATATTGTGAAGTGTAATGTCTGGAATCCAGGTCAAAGCAGAAAGCTTGGTAGTGTGAGCAACAAAACCCAAAGCCTCTTTAACCGCCGGGCTGCTCAGGAGGTACAGAAAGAGGAGAAAAAAAAAAAGGAATCCATCCAGTTTGTTTCATGCGACTTGTTCGCTCGACTTACCCCAACATCTCCACTAAAGCCTCATCAGAAACAATGTGCTCAGAGGTGCAGTGGAGGAAGCTTACTCACCCAGAGAGCTCGCACGGAAAACCCACAATAGCTCGATTCATTTGCCTTCACTTTCTCTCCCGCGTCGTTTTCTGCTCCTTGTTTTGCCTTTTGCAGTTCGCCTCGATTGGCCTCTTGACAGGAACATCTTCTCAGTTTGTCCCCGGGGGCCTTGTTTTGCCCATCGCTACGGTAACACTTAACAAGAATGAATTCAGGGGCGCAGGGCTGGAGCGATGGTGGGGAGATATTAAGTGTCGCGGTGAAGCGAAGTGAGAGGGCGAGGATGGAAACGTATCCAGATGTTGGTGTGGAGGTGCCAAGAGGCTCTGCCAGCATGGAACCTCTGATTAGTGCAGTAACAATGTTAGGCCTCCATGTTTGTAAGCATGTTGCCCTAAACCAGGGGTGGGGAACCTCGAAATTCGCAGCGCAAATCTCGAAGCGTACTGCCCCCCCGTCAACAAAAGTTTTGTGTTCAATCGCAAATTTCGAAGGGCTAACGCGTCCTCACCTCTCCTATTTTTCCTTTCGGCTGTGTCCCAAGGCCTTCATGATGGAGCTGACGGCGCACCAGAGCAGCGTGGGTAATGTGCTGCAAGCAGGTAACCAGCTGATCGCCAAGGGCAACCTGACCGAGGAGGAGGAGGACGAAATCAGGGAGCAGATGAGCCTCCTCAACTCCCGCTGGGAGAGCCTCCGAGTGGCCAGCATGGACCGCCAGGCCAGGTAGTCGCACACACACACACACACACACGCGCGCACACGCACACACGCACACGCACACGCACACACACACACACACACACACACACACACACACACACACACACACACACACACACACAGTGTAAGGTATGACCATATAGGCCACGCCCATTTTCACACAACTACATTTTTCTGTCAATTTGAGTAGGGGGGGGATGAAGGTGACGCCTGATAAGCCGCTTAACAAGTCTGAAGCTCAATCTGCGTTATCAAGGTTTATGATGCTGTAGGCACACACACACACACACACACACACACACACACACACACTCAAAACCACACAGGCGCTCATGAATCTTCCACATGGTCTTTTCTGTAGTATTTGTTGACTTTGAGCGTGTGTGTGTGTTGCTGCAGGTCATGACTCATCGTGTTTG
This sequence comes from Genypterus blacodes, assembly GCF_046128005.1. NCBI lineage: Eukaryota > Metazoa > Chordata > Actinopteri > Ophidiiformes > Ophidiidae > Genypterus > Genypterus blacodes. The sequence continues at coordinate 3,506,671 of NW_027466876.1, forward strand.
AAGTCTGTAAATTGCCTCGTCAGCACATTCCAGAGTTTTTGCCGCCGTAGGCCAATGAAATAACTCAATACTCATCCAGAACAGATAACTTGCAAATTACTTACTGGTATTATGTCACTTAACCTCTTCCTCCTTCCTTCCCTTTCTCCCTCCTCCTCCCTCTCCTCTTCCTCCTCCTGCCGCTCCAGACTCCACGAAGTCCTGATGGATCTCCAGCAGCAGCAGTTGCAGCAGCTCTCCGACTGGCTGACGCAGACGGAGGAGCGAATCAGACAGATCGAGACGGAGCCTGCGGCTGGAGACGTGGAGACGTACAAGGGACAGATCGAAGAGCACAAAGTACAGCCACAGCGCCCCCTGCAGTCTCATCGCAAACCTCTTCTGCAGCTTTTGTGTAACGTGAATTATGCGAAGGCGCTCAATGTGCTGCTGGTGTCTGTGTGCAGGAGCTTCAGAACGACCTGGAGGCGGAGCAGGTGAAGGTCAACTCCCTGACCCACATGGTCGTGGTGGTCGATGAGAACAGCGGCGAGAGCGCCACCGCTGCTCTTGAGGAGCAACTGCAAGTGAGTTGTCCGATCTGAACATTCATTGTATTGATACACAATATAACTTGTGTTTTCATCATTGCTGAATATATTATTATAAATGTAAGCAGCCAGTCCATCTGCTAACGTGTCCAACTGTGTCTCCAGTCTCTGGGCGAGCGCTGGGCCGCTGTGTGCCGCTGGACGGAAGAGAGGTGGCACAAGCTGCAGGAGATCTTTCTGGTGTGGCAGCAGCTTCAGGCCGACCAGGTAGACTTCTCTCTCTCTCTCTCTTTTCTCTCTACTCTCTCTACTTTAATGACCATCCGGAATGGGACCACTTGCACCGCAGCGTTCACAGCATTGTTCAAATCTTCATTACTGCTCCACGTTTTGGCACAGTAAGGGGCTCCACGTGTGGTGAAGGACAGAACGTTTTGTCCGACCCCTGCACAGTTTCTATAAACAATCTTTTCTCTGCAAAATCAATGTTGTCTTTCTAGAACTTCTTGGTTAAACTGAATGTTTCAAATGGAAAAAGTCCAAATGTAATCACACACACACTTTGCTGATTTGACATCAGAATGAATTTATCTTCAGAATCCAGGTCATTCTGTGTGTGTCTGCACTCCGTGACGCTCTCTCTTCTTCTCTTCAGAGTTTGTTCAGCGCCTGGCTGGCAGAGAAAGAGGAGATCTTGAATGAAGTGCAGACCAGCAACTTTAAGGACCCCAGTGAAGTGAATGCTAATGTGCGGCAATTGGCAGTAAGTAGACTTCCCGTTGTAGGTAGCTGTTAATATTGCCTAATATAGAAAGGTAAGCCATCTTCTTTTCTTTTTGTCTTTCTGCTCCGTAGACAATAAAGGAAGACATGGAGAAGAAGAGGAGGACGCTGGACCAGCTGTCTGACGCGGGGCGGGACGTGACCGCGCTGCTGCGGAGCGCCGAGGCCGGGGCCAAGATCGAGGGCGACACGGATGAACTGGCACAGAGATGGGACAACCTGGTGCAGAGGCTGGAGGACTGCTCCTTCCAGGTGTGTGTGTGTGTGTGTGTGTTGACGCTTATACACATTCTTTGTGCGAACGAGAATGTGTTTCATCTTCCCGCAAAAACCAAATCCAGCAGGTGTTACTGCTCAGGCTGGAATTGTGTGTGTGTGTGTGTGTGTGTGTGTGTGTGTGTGTGTGTGTGTGTGTGTGCGCGTGTGCGCGTGAATTGAAGTTCTCAACTCTAACACTCTGAATTAAAGTATGTACATCGATTTGCATAACCGTGCGCCGACGCATAATGATTACGTAAGATGGCCGCGTCAGGTGAAAGCAACCAAACAAGCAGCGACGAAATCCCACGGTTTCAAGTGAAAGCGTCGTTAAGCGCATTGTCAACTTTGTGTCCCCGCCAACCGAGCGTGAGACGCTAGGGCAGGGGTGGCGAACACGCGGCTCTTTGCCGGCTGACATGGGCTCGAGAGCCGCAAACGGGTCTCCGCCGGCTGACATGCGGAAGCGCAAACTGACCTGTGTCTCGCGAGCCGCAAGCGAATCTTTGCCCCCCCACCCCCCGATCAGACCGACTGGTCGCGGAGCGAACGGACCTGCGTCTCATATATTTTTGTTGTTGAACGCAGATTGCGCTCGATCACTTTGACTTGAATTGAATAAACCATATGTTGGATTGAAAAACGGAGATTATCAATCAAAAGGTGGCTAGTTGTGGAATAATGCACTGCAAGTCTTTGTTACTTTTGTTTGTTTTCAAGTGGAGTAATTTAGGAAAGTATTGAAATATTAATGAGTTAAGTTTGATATTTATTTTGGGCGCAATGTTTTTCATATTGCGTTATAAATATAATCGTTAGATTAATCGAAAAAATAATTTGTAGATTAATCGTTAAAAAAATGATCGTTAGGTGCAGCCCTAGAATACATATGATTCGGTATCCATGATCCATTTGATCTGTCCAGGTAATGGAGGCTGTGACAGAAGCTGGGATGTCTCCGGTAGAAGAGAATGTCGTTGTGGATACTGTTGCTGTGACCGCGGCGTCTTCAATCGTGGACCAGGACCTGGCCCCACCTGCTCCTCCTAAGAGACGACTGATAGAGACAGACGTAGAAGTCAGACGGGTGTAAGAGTCTGACGCACACACACACACACACACACACACACACACCTTTGTGCACACACACCTGACAGAAAAATGTACGACACACACACACACCAACACACTCTCTTTGCCTTGCAGGTTTGAAAGTAACCTATCTGAGCTTCTGCGCTGGATTTCAACATGGAAGAGTTCTGCTCAGGCTCTGGCCTCCACACACCCTGACACCACACCGGACACACCCGACCTGCTGGACAAACTGAAGGTGAGTCAACATCTCACAACACAGCAGGACATGTGCAGCCATGAAAAGAAGACATTGTAATTGATCCGTCCATTGACCTGATCACTTTAGGCTTTGGAGGCCGAACTCGCAGCGAAGGAAACCACGATCGGTCAAGCGATCCAGGATGGACGAGCCCTGATGACCCAGCTTGACAGAGGTATGAGGCTCCAAATGAGCTGAAATGAGTAAAGACTGAAAGACCTCACCCTTCTGTCACGATCGTTAACGCTAATCTGGAGTAGTCCCAAAAATTGCGCCATCTGTTGGATCCTTAAGCCGCGATAAGTCACCGGCTCACAGAAATCTGACGTTTCTGCGTTGTTTTACCTCTTTCCCACAGCTGCTTGGTATTTCCTGAGTATTTACAAGCTTAACTGTAATTGTTATTTGGCTGTCGATGCCAGTAATCAGAACCAGTGATTGTGTATGTGTGTGTGTTTGTGGTCAGTAGTAAAAATCAGCCTGCAGGGTTGGCGAGTTCATAGAAGTGCTCATTGAAACGAAGGACGGCTTTGAATTGAATGTGTTTACACAATTCTGGAGGAGGTCGGACAGTTGGAGTGGACTTGTTAAACTCCAGACGTCCTGCTGGTCTTCAATTGTCTCTTATCTGCTTTTCTGTCATCTGTGTTGTTAGGAATTCCATCTTTCCAGCCTCACTAGCCTCTACAAACTCTCCCTCAATTCTCCACAATCATTTAAATCCGAATATAAAAGCGTAACCTGTCCGTGTCTCTGCAGAGGGAGCGTCTGTGGACTCTTTGAGGGACGACACGGACCTGATCCAGACCGAGTGGGACGCGTGTGCGCGGGAGCTGCAGGCGGCCCAGGAGCGGGTTCACACCCAGAGCCGGGTCGGAGCAGTTTCCTTCCAGCTGGGGGAGCTGGATCGGGCCTTGGGGGAGCAGGACTGCTGGCTGGAGTCGAGCGCGGCTGCGACGCAGACGTGCGACGAGGACACGCTGAGGAGTCTGAGCGGAGAGTGTCGGGTAAGAGACTCAGGTGTCTGTCTCTGTTGCCTCACTTTGTCCCAGCTCTGTCCCAATTTAACCTGGTTTTCCTCTCTTGTCTTGTCTCAGTCCCGATTGGACAGAGTTTCCGCCCTGACTCTGGGACTGGATCAGCTGAACTCGGAGGTGGGCTCGCTGGGGGTCATGCCCTCGCTGAGAGACAACATGGTGGTGGTGTCCTCCCACCACACCTGCACGCTGCAGCGCCTACGGAGCAGAGAGCAGGAGATGGAAGAAGGTACTGCAACGCTGTCAATCCGTATCAAAGCACAACGTCAAGGCAGAGGAAACCATACTCGACTAGTCTGTGTGGGGGTTTGTTATTACAGAAACGCAGGACGCTAAATTCAAACTGGTGTTCAGGTTCATAAGGTGACTGGAAGACGGATGAGTCAGATCTTCAGAGTTCAGCCCCTCTGGAGTTGTGTAAATTTGGCCTCAGCTTTATTAGAAGCCTCGGCCAGGCACAAGTAATGGAAGATGCCCTTAAATAGCTGCGAAAGCTCACTGATGTGTGTGTGTGTGTGAGATCATAACTTTGCTCCTGCTCCATTGTTACCTGAGGAGCTGTCCTGTACTTGAGCAGTCCGGAATATCTCTCCCCCCGTTTTAACCACAGGGACTTTATTACAAACTGCTCCCGGCCCCAAAGCGAGTGTGTAAAAGGTGACAGGAGAGAGAACCCTGCCTCTGACCCTACATGTGTGTTTGCGTGTTTGCCTCTCTGGCTTTTGCAGCGGTGGAGGATTTGGATGAGAGCCAAAGAAAACCATTTTGTTTCTGCTTGAGAGGAGTTTGTGTCTCTCCAGGGCCTCGCTTTATCTCTCCCCCCCCTCTCTGCTGTGCTCCATCTCTATTCTCCTCTGTGTATATAAACACGCCGATTATGTAACAATTCAATCACCTGATAATTAAAACACAGACGGAGGCAGAGTGAGAGAGAGAAAGACGAGGACTAAAGAAACTTCAATTATTCAACAGAATAGGCTTGTGTGTGTTATTTATTTCATCCAGCTGGTCAGGTTGGCATATTTACATCTGAAGCACCGGCTGTCAAACATCTGGGATCTTCCTATGGAATTGAAAACACACACACACACACACACACACACACACACACACACACACACACACACACACACACACACACACACACACACACACACACACACACACACACACACACACACACTCTCGCACACATGCACAGGGGGGATCCCAAGTCAACACACTGCCCCCTTGTGGTAGCAATGATTAAGACTTGCCAGGGGGCCCAGATGAAAGCAGTTTTGTGATTCTTTGATTCCTTAATCGCAAATTTGATCTCTTATCTCTCCACCACCACCCCACACCATCCTCTCCCTCCTCCTCCCCTTCCCCCTCCTCCTCTTCATCACACTGCAGCTTTGGCCCATCTCCGAGCGACGGAGGCGACCGCCGGCCAAGTGGAGGGTCTGGAGGCCAGGCTGGCCACGCTGAGGGACGGAGTAGTGGACATCCCGACCAGCGAGCGCGCCGTGGAGCGAGCGCAGGTGAGCCTAAATCCAAACCTGAGTCCCAGTATTTTACCCATCATGCTCTGCGGTTGATGATGTCCCCTCTGTGTTCTTTAATTCTTCTCCTGCTTTTTCCCCCCTCTTTCTCCTGTTGTCAGCCTGTGTGAGTGAAACCTGTAGCTTTGTGTCGGCTGATGTTTACCCACACATGCCTGACCTGCGAGTCCCGTTTTCCTCTGATTATGATGGAACGTTCCAAAATAATCGACAAGAAAATTACGTCATCGTAGTTGTTTTTGCTTTATTTGTAGCCATACGTTTGAGTTTAACAGGCGACTGATGCCTTCTGACCCCTGAGCTAACCGATAACGGGTTTGTTTTCAGACCGTGTGTGAATGGGTGGGTGTGTGTGTGTGTGTGTTTGACCTGCACACAATAGGCCCCATTATCAGGCAGTCACTTCCTTCTCCACTGTGGCAAAGCATGTAGTAGAAGGAAAAAGGCGTCTGTGAATGCACTTCTGTCTATGTTGCTTTCTGTTTTGTGTGTGCTGCCTGTGCTCGTTGCTCTCCTCCTCCTCCTCCTCCTCCTCCTTCTCCTCCTCCTCCTCCTCCATCATCCTTCAGTGGAATGTGGATTGGTCTCTTGTTATCGTGGCAGATAGGGCACGGTGTCTGGGGGCGGGGACATGGCGCATTCTGGGCATCGTGCCCAAGCCTGCGGTATGGAGCTCCTCACAGCTCAGTATGAAAGCGCCTGGCCACAACCACACACACACACACACACACACTCCTTTTACCTCCCAGAAGCAATTAGCTGCGTGATGGAAGCTGACAGTCATCTAATTTGACTTCACATCCTTTCCTCTTATTGATACAGAGTCACGTTTCGCTACACAAAAGAGCACAAGTGTGTGAATTAATATGATATTACTGATGAAGTGTGTTATTGGAAAACTTTACAATGAGCTGAAGTTTCAACTACAGAATTTTGTGGAATGTTGTCGTAAACGTGGACGCCTCTATTCCAGGGCCTGTGTTTAGAGATCGAGCAAACACAAAAAGCCTCCGATCCCGCCGAGCTGCAGAGATGGAGTCAGCTCTCCTCCAAGGCGCGGGAGGATCTGGGCACGCTGCAGTGCATCGTGGGTAGCCTAAAGGACAACCAGGTTAGAGCGTGGACGTATGGAAAAGCGTATGTGTGTGTGTGTAACCTGTACAGTGTTTTCCCTCAACCTGTGTTTTTTGGCGCATGGTGCTGCGTAGGTGCGTTTGGCGGACGTGGAGCGTTGGCTGGACGCGGTGCAGGAGCTGATGTCACGAGACGCCGCGGGGCTCAGTGACGCCGAGAGGATGCAGGAAGAGTTGAGCCAGTGCAAGGTGGGGAAACATTCCATTTTCATTGACATTTTTAGTCTGTTTTTAACAACAACTGAAAGGTTTCTCTCCCTTTCCCTTTCTCTTTCTTTCTGATAAAAGGAGTACGTGAGTGAGATGGAGTCTGTGGAAAGTTCCCTGAAGCAGATGAAGGAGAACGTGGGCGCCGTGCAGGAGGCTGCAGTACCGGGGCTGGCCAAGTGGGGGCAGGAGAAGTTGGAGGACTGCCAGGGCAGATGGGACACGCTCAGCAAACAGGTGATGGGGGGGGGAAGCTCACTGTGGCGTGTGTGATGAACTGCTGAGTGTGTGTTGGGCTCCACAGTGCTGACAGTGCACTTTATTTAGAGGGAAAGCAACAAAATCACTCTCCTCCAGTTTCTATTTTTCTGTTTGAACCTTGAAAACACAACAAAGATCAATGGCAGAAAAGCTATTATTCTGTTTTCTTCTTTCGTCAATCATTTCCATTCATTCATATAAAATTGGCCAATTAAAACATTTAAATTGTTATTAGTTCCAATCCCTCTTTATTTCTCGTGTCTTTTACGTTAGAAACACACTCTGACAGACATTGATTGATTGATTGACATTACTTGATAGATAATCCTAATCATCGGTATTGATTGCCCTCGTTTCTTTCCCTTTCCAGCTGCTGAGACATCAGAAGCGGGCGACAGAGAACCAGGAGAGACACGTGAATCTGAGGAAGGACTTGGCGGAGATGCAGGAGTGGATGGCCCAGGTGGACGACGAGTTCCTCATGAGGGACTTTGAGTACAAGAGTCCCGAGGAGCTGGAGGGAGCGCTGGAGGAGATGAAGGTGGGAACGGCACTGCTCGGGGGTTATGTTAAGTGTGTGTGCAGCTTGTATGTGTGTGTGTGTACACTTGTCTTGGTCACTGTCCTCCTTGAACTCCTCCCGTGTCTCCTGCAGAGGGCTAAAGAGGACGTGCTACAGAAGGAGGTGAAAGTGAAGATCCTGAAAGACAGCATCAACGTGCTGGTGTCCAAAACATCGCCCCCCGGTGGCAGCGGCGGGGAGGAGCTGACCTCCGAGTTGGACGGCGTGCTCGCAAACTATCACAAACTCTGCGACCGTTTCAAAAGCAAATGTCACACTCTGGAGGTAAAGTGTGTGTGTGTGTGTGTGTGTGTTTGGGGAGACTACAAATAAGTTGTTTTTTGGCAAACATGACCACATTTTGTGCTTTTGAATGTAACATTTTCCTACAAAGGCATCGAAAAGAAGTGTGTATGTTCAGCCTTTGTCATTTTGGCGGTGTGTGTGTGTGCGTGTGTAGGAGGTCTGGTCCTGCTGGATGGAGTTGCTTCAGTATTTGGACCTGGAGCAGATTTGGCTTAACACACTCGATGAGAAAGTCCAGGCTACTGACAACCTACCAGAGAGCACTGAAGCAGTCAACGAAGCTCTTGAGGTACACACACGCACGCACGCACGCACGCACGCACGCACGCACGCACGCACGCACGCACGCACGCACGCACGCACGCACGCACGCACGCACGCACGCACGCAGTGTGAGGCTAGTGAGCTTTTGGAAAGATTCTGTGTGTTGCTGTCCCTGGATGTTCATCGATCAGGATGCAATGGAATTTTCTGATGTTGGGGCTTAATGAAGCAGTGTGGAAAATGGCCTGTTTACAGTCAGTGTGCATAGCCGTGCTGTAACATTATGAAAAATGACAGTTCATGCAAATCTGTAGAACGCGTCCCCTTTTAGAACCACATTGTCTTTGTTCCTCGCACTCCGTCTGGCTCTGTTGGTCTATCTGTGAATGTCCCGCAGCGTGACTGTCAAACTCATTCCATCACAACGCACCGTGACGAAGAAGACCCAAGGCCCCCTTTTCCTCGTCCCCACGTTTTCGTCTTTCTCTCTTTCTCTTTCTCTCTCTCTCTCATCTTCCATTCCTGTTGTCTTCACCCTCTCTGTCCTGTGTCCCCGATTTTGAGGGACCAGTGGATCAGCACTGTCACTCTTACATGTCCTTTGGGAAGGAAAAGGACATGTGATGTTGACTCCAAATCAGTGGACCGTCTCTCAAACTCTCTCACTCTCTCGCCACTCATTTAGTCGACATCCTGTTCCGCCTTTGCCACCTTCTCACACACACACACACACACACACACACTAATTTCTGCCTTTAGTTTGTCTGCTCTCTCCCTCCCTTCTACCTCTTATTCTCTTTTGTAAAATCTTTGCTCGCCCTTCTTGTCTCTCTCCCTCCGCCAGTCTTTGGAGAGCGTTCTGCGCCACCCTGGGGACAACCGCACACAAATCAGAGAGCTGGGCCAGACTTTGATCGACGGAGGCATACTGGACGAGCTCATTAGTGAGAAACTAGAGGCCTTTAATTCCCGCTACGAGCAACTCAACCACCAGGTCAGAAACGTGTCTCTCGTGTCTCTTGTGTGTGTGCGTGTGTGTGGGTGTGTGTGTGTGTGTGTGTGTGTGGATCCTTTGCAGATCGTAATTGAATGTAATTAAATGGGATGTGATGTTTTGTTGACATATGTATATCATGATGTTTATATTAGTAGCATCTTGCGCTACATCCAGTTGACTGAAATGTATTAATTAAAATAAATGACATGTATGTACAAGGCTTTAACTGGATGTAAACTCTTTAATCTAAACTCTTCCTATGTATTGACACATTGTTTGTGGAGTATATTGTCTAAAAGCGCATTTATTTAGCTGGATAACTGAAAATCTAATAGATAAATACAATAGAATAACATTTTTATCATTATATGTAGGTAGGGATTTAGTTCTTTAACATTACAAGATAGGAACTACTTGTGAAAGCCACAGATGTTCCAGATCTGGCCAATTAAACTATAAAGCTCGATATGTGTGTAAGATCGACATAAACTTAGTTGTCAGTAAGTTTTCATTGTTTATAGATCTACAATAAGGTATCCTTTAATATCACTGAACAATAAATAGTTAACGATCCTGATGTGCAGCTTGTTCAGTTCTGCGTTTAATGATGTGCGTGTAAACACCTGCGGCCTCCAGGCGGTGAATAGGCAGATGGGCCTGGAGCAGCAGCTGCAGACCCTAAAGGAGAACGACCAGGCGCTCCAAACGCTGCACGAGTCGCTCAGCCAACTGGACCACACACTCACCTCCTACCTCACCGACCGCGTCGACGCCTTCCAGCTCCCGCAGGAGGCGCAGGTACACCGAACGCACCATCTGCTCTGCCCGTTTCTAACTTGTAAAAGCCTGTAAAAATGGTCATATTGCTCTGAATCTAAGGCTACGAAACTGTGATCGCAAACTGCTTTTTACATTTAATTAAATTTTTAATGTGAATCTTTATGTTAAATGAAAGTATTGTGGTTCTCATCTCCACCTCAGACCATCGGAGCAGAGATTGCAGCACATGAGCTCACAGTGGAGGACATGAGGAGGAGGAACGTAGCCAACCTGCCTCCCCCGACCAGCGACGGCAAAGCTACCCGGGGCGGGACGATGCTGGACCAGCTTCAGGTACTGCTGACTCCTACTGGAGAAAAACAGGAACTGCATGTAGATGTCAACGCCGGATGACTTTGTTTTCTTTCTGCAGAGGAAGCTGAGGGAGATCTCCACAAAGTTCCAGCTGTTCCAGAAGCCTGCAAACTTTGAGCAGCGCATGTTGGATTGTAAGAGAGTCTTGGATAGCGCCAAGGCCGAGCTGCACATTCTGGATGTCGGCGAAGTGGAGCCGGACAAAATCCAGGCCCACCTCAATGGTTGCATGGTGAGAATGAGACATTTCTCAGCTTTTCTCTCGCTCCAATACACGCTGATTTGTTACATTGTACTTTATGCGCGCCTTCTCATCTTCGCTTTTCCCGCCGCGTAGAAATTGTACAAGGTGCTGAGTGAGGTGAAACTAGAGGTGGAGACGGTGATAAAAACGGGTCGCCAGATTGTGCAGAAACAACAGACGGAGAATCCCAAATCCATGGACGAACAACTCACTGCTCTCAAACTGCTTTACAACGACTTAGGAGCGCAGGTATGTCATGTTTGAAACGTTTCCCTACAAAATCACGCAATCAAAAATGAAATGGCAGGACATGTTTTGATGATTTATTTCTTGTATTCTCTGCAGGTAACGGAGGGCAAGCAGGACCTGGAAAAAGCTTTGTCTTTGTCGCAAAAGTTCCAGAAGGAGAGCGCCACCCTGGAGGACTGGTTGACCACTAATGAGGCACAGCTCCAGCAGAAGAACGGCTGTGGAGACATGCCGGCGGAGATCGATGCAGAGATTGCTTGGGCCAATGTGAGTCACATTCAAGAATTTGTGTGTGTGTGGTGATAAATGACGTACAGGACCCCGTGTATCATGCTGGAAGAGTGTGTGTTTGCTCCTCCAGGGTCTGCTGAAGGAGTCTGAGCGTCGTAAGGCGGAGCTGTCCAGCCTGATGGAGACCAGTGCGGGTCTGCAGACTCTGGTGGAGGGAAGCGAAGCTCAGCTGGAGGAGAGGCTCTGTGGCCTGAACGAAAGCTGGGGCCGCGTCCGTACCTGGACTGAGGACTGGCTCAGCACCGTGCTGGTGAGTGACAATATCTTGTATAGCCTAATAAGTAGCATTGGTTGTTGTTGTTTTCTTCAATTTATGCTATCATATTGTATAGATTGTGCATTTTATGGAAAAGTTTTGATGAATAATGATAACTTCTTCTTTTATTTACTGTGTGTGTGTCTGTGTGTGTGCAGAGTCACCAGAATGAGGTGGAGATCTTTGACGAGAACCTGGCTCACATCAGCACGTGGCTGTACCAGACGCAGATCCACCTGGACGAGGCCGAACGACTCGGCGCCACCGAGAGGGAGCAGGTGGTCAAAGTAAGTTGGGGGGAGGGGGAAAGCAAACCAATAGAGAAAGCAAACGCTCGTAAAATGCATCCGTTTCATTACATCATGACAAACTAGAGTATTTACTATTCATTGGACAAGCTGTGTTAAGAAGGGAGTTATGTTGATGCTCTGAGCTCCCCCAGTTCTTATTAATTATCCTCCCACTTTATTGTGTATAGATGTGTAAAGAGGAGGCGCTGACCCTTTATGGTCATGTCAGATAATTTATCTGGCAGTGCGATTACATTTCCGACTCCTCCCTTCACCTTGACAACTGGAGGTCTATGTTAAGTCGAGCGGAGAGCAAAACAAGGACCGCTAAACGCCGCCGGCTGCTGCTGCTGCTTCTTCTGTCCTCAGCGCATGTTGGAGGAGCTGGAGGACATTAGTCTGCGCGTGGACAGCGTGCGCGACCAGGCCGTCATCCTCATGACCAGCAGGGGGCCGGCGTGCAGAGACGTGGTGGAGCCCAAACTCGCCGAGCTGAATTGCAACTTTGACAAAGTCTCTCAACACATCAGAATGGCCAAGGTATGAAAAGCAAAGTGAGGAAGTGTTGCATTAGTAGAAGTGTTGGTGGTGTCGGATGTATAACGGACGCATGTGTTGAAATCCAGATGATGACCTGTCTGCAGTCTGGCGGCGTGGAGATAAATCAGAAGGAAGCTCAGCAGGTAGAGCAACATCTCAGTCCGTAATCAAACAAGTTCACCACAAAATTCATAGTCAATCAATCAATCAATAATCACTCTAATGTCGTCTCCCGTCAGGTCGTTGACAGCGTGGACAGTGTGGTAGAGAGACAGAGTCCCGGTCTTCATGTCGGGACGCCGATCCCCTCCGAGGTGCAGGAGCTTCAGTCGGAGCTGAAGGACACACTGAGGACTCTGCAGCAGCAGGACCCAGCTCACATCCTGGATGATGACAAAGTAAGACGCACACGCACACACACACACACACACACACACACACACACACACACACACACACTGACCTCTGCTGTGCTTGTTTTCTTTGTTTTGGAAGCGTTTGAATTTGAGAAAGATCACGAATAGCAGCGATGATGATGATGATGAGGAGTAGTATTTGCATTAGGGGATAGGGGAGCTGTCTGGAATCTCACTGAAGAACAAACAAAAAGTGCCTCAGGCCATGTGAAGCTTCCAGCGTGGAGCTTTGATTTGGATTTCCAAGGCCGCACAAGTGTGGAATGTGATCTGTGTTATCAAGGCTTATGACGATAAACACACTCGCTGAACAAACTTGACCAATCCTCAGCAAGGTCAGTTTGCCCGGAAGTGTTAGGAAGCGGCGCCTTCTGTTTAGAGACTCTTAAGAGCTGGATTTGCCTGAATGTCGACCACAGCACCCTTCCGATCGACTTATTTGTAGTTTTGTAAGCTAAATCTTTACATCTGAATGTCAGCTTTTGTGTTTGGAATCCGCTCGTCCATTTTTTATCTCGTCACTTAAACTTAACCCAGCTGTGTCTCCTCCCTAGATGGACGAGGAGAAGGCCGGCGTGGAAGAGCTGCTGAGAAGAGGAGAAGACTTGCTGCAGCAGACCTCAGACGAAGGGCAGAGGGAAGAGCTGAGGCTCCTGCTGCTCCGCCTGCAGAGCCAATATTCCTCTCACCGGGTGAGACGCAACCCCAGAACACAATGTTGTGTCTGTACTAAGACTGTGTTCCTGTGTTTAGCGCTCAAAGTGGGAAAGCGGTTTTATTATCTTGGGGAATGTTGGCCTTGACTGGGTTTGTGTTTGTTTTCTGTGCACTGATGTGGTCAATGTGTGTGTGTGTGTGTGTGTACGTGCGTGTGTGTGTGTCTGTGTGTATGTGTCAGGAGTTGAGGGTGCTTCGAATTAGGCGAGTGGAAGTCTCTGTGGATACGACGTCTTCCCACAGCTTTACAGAGCAGACCAGAGAATTGACAGCTGAGGTGAGAGATTTGCACACACACACACACACACACACACACACACAATCACACACACACACACACACACACACACACACACACACACACACACACACACACACACACACACACACACACACACACACTGATGTCTTTCCCAGCATGGAACTGTGTGACATACAGTTTTCCTCTCCCGGCTCTCGCACGCTTCTGTCTCCTCGGTGGACGAGCAGATGTCTGCGGTGGAGCGTAGCGGCTCGTCCTCACTGAGTCCCTCCGGCTACCTGTTGGACATCAACAAGGTGCTGCTCGCCATGGCCGACAACGAGCTGCTCCTGAACTCCACCGAGCTCAGCGGGGGTCTCTACGAAGACTTCTCCAGCCAGGAGGACACACTCAGGGTGGGTCTGCACTTCGGCGAGAGCACTTTCACACACACTCTGGTCCAGGAGCCAGTATCACTCACCGCCCCTCCCCCTCGGTCTCTTTTACCTCAGAACATCCGAGAGAGTCTGGAGCGCCTGGGCGAGCAGGTCGCCGCCATCCACGAGCGTCAGCCTGATGCCATCTGCGACGCTTCGCCCGCCGAGGTGGCTCAGATCGGAGACGCCCTCACGCAGCTCAATGCCGAGTGGGACCGCCTGAACCGCATGTACAACCATCGCAAGGGGTGGGTACATCACACACACCACCAGAGAGAGAGATCACATGGTGCAAACAAAGTAAAGGAAGCTGATACAGAATCAATGCCTTTACTTTGTCTTCATCAATAAGACCTTATCAATCCATTTCGACATTTTCAACAAGATGTTCTCCAAATCTTCTGGCACATGGGCAGTAGTCTTTACCCACCACCACGCTCACTGCAACAGTGCCTCCTGCTGGTTGGTCGCTGCACCTGCATAGAGACGTCATTTAGGTTTATTTGGATTATCAATTTAACTACTGATTATTGAGATTTCCAACTGCGTAATCAATATTTGTATGCGAATATACTGTGAATATGTGTCAAAATATGTTTGTTACCAATAGACATTCTAAATTTTTGGAAGAATAAAAGGTCTTATTTCCTATGGAGGAAAGTGAAAGCTGCAAATAGAAGGGGTGTGTGTGTGTGTGTGTGTGTGCGTGTGTGCGTGTGCGCGTGTGTGTGTGTGTGTGTGTGTGTGTGTGTGTGTGTGTGTGTCTACCTGGCCTCAGCTTCTGAGACGTTAAATGAGCTCTGCCTGCTTGAAACAGCAGATAAGCTGACACACACACACACACACACACACACACTGACCTTGATTACCATCATAACAATTCATTCAGCATAAATCTCATGGTTATTCACTCACTCATTTAACACCTCATGCACAAACACACACACTCATACAATATTGCACTGTGGGTGACCTTGATTGCTATCGACACATTTCCTTGGGCACAAACAGTCTTCGTCTGCTGAATCCAGTCGGTGGACGTGTTAGCATAAACCAATAAGATGGTTCTGAAGATAAATGTGTGTGATCACAGGATCCTCTGGGTGTCCTTACAAATCAAAACGCGCACAATTGGGGAAACTGCTCACCCCAAACTCATTTCCTGTCCTTGTCTGTCCTCAATCATGGCCACCTGTGCAACAAAGATCAGATTTTGGGGAAACGGGGCGTATTCATAATCAGCATCCTGGCCCTCTGATGATTTATTCAGGGCTGTCGCTGTAAACTTTCCGGTGTTTTCTCCCGTGCCTGACTGTAATGGCATTTTCTGGTGTTAATGGAGGTTAACTGCTCTCTTTTTGCTTATCTCCAGCCACTCTATTGTTCTCTCTCCTTGTGGGCCACAAATCTGTAATTTCTCACATTTTATGGGGAAAGAAGCAAAGAATGTACGGAGACGAGCCGATTCCTTTTATTACCACAATCATTTGAAATATGTGGTTTGATTTATTGGGAGAACGGAATTTCGCTTGATTGTCTTATGAGGTTGGCAGATGATTTCTTAGTCCATTAGGAGCGACGTATTGAAGGTAAACAAATAAATGCTAGAAAATGTTCCAGTGTGCCGACAGAGTGAGAGTGATTGTATTACTTTATATGAGCTGTGTGTGTTTATGTGTGTGTCTTTGTGCTGCAGGACTTTTGACCGCGCCGTCGAGGAGTGGAGGCAGCTGCACTGTGACATGAACGATCTGAGCCACTGGCTGGCCGACACCGAGACGCTGCTGTCCGAGAGCGTCCGCCCCGACGGACAGTTGGACCTGGAAACTGCACGGCAACACCAAGAGGTCGGTGGACAGCGCCGTGCGTGTCTGTGTGTGTTTGGAGTCGTAACGGGTTTGCGAGCCACATGAAAGAGAGGTAGACGGTCAGGACAGCATTTTAAGTTTGTCTTGTCCCCCCAGGATTAAGTTTGTCTTGTCCCCCACATTATAGCAAAGTCATTAGTTTCCCAGTTTCTGCAGTATCAATGTGTCTGGGATCTCAGTTCGATGCTGAGAGTGTTTGATAATTGATTTTGATTCCCTGCGGCTAGAAAATGAGCTGCGACACTGCTCCTAATTAACAAACACACTCCACATCTAATTATTCATGATGCAGACTGAATAGGGGGAGTGAAGTGGAGTTCAGAGCAAGGGGGGGCCAACCAGAGCAGCTCCTCTCATTTTGCTATGTTTTGTTAGCCAAAGCTAGATTTTTGTCTCCATTGGTGATTAAATTCTTCTAAAGCCCCTGCAGTCATTATCAGCGCCGTAATCAGTGTGATTAGTAATGATTCCGGCCGTGATGGAGGTGTCTATCTCCTCTCCTCGGCTTTCACAGTCACTGGGAATGTACCGGGGGGGAGGGGGGGTAGGGTGGAGTGGCTGGGAATTGAGAGATCAATTAGCTGACTCACCGCTCAGGAGACTTTATCATCACTCTTCCTATTTTACGAGTCGGTCTTGGCAAATTGAATCTCTCTCGGTGGGAGTAAAGATTTGGCTTAAGTCTCGATTTGCCACAAATCAGGCCTATAGTGTTCAATAGAGATTTGCCTTGAAAGACACGGAGCCGAAGCCCGAGGGATATAGCCCGGAGTGAATCCGTTAATGCACCTTGATTGATCCCTGATTGTGTCTCTTTTGTTTTTGCTCCCTCCCCTCTTGTCTCTGGAATGTCCTCTAGGAGCTGGAGGAAGGCCTGGCCAGCCACCAGCCCGTCCTGGCTGTGCTCAGCCGCACCGGGGAGCACATTATCGGGCAGCTGTCGGCTCCCGACGGACCCCTGCTGGAGGAGAAGCTGGCCGCACTGAGCAAGAGGTGGAGAGCCGTGAACAGACACGTCCTGGACAGACAACGCAGGTAGGGAATCTGCAGAAACACACACGAGAATGAGGCGGCACAATAAGGGGGATGTATTCTAGTTTGAAATTGGACTTTGCGAGGGATTATCAGTATAAGCAGAATGTCTAATTCTCAATCAGTGGCACTATTCGGCAGGGCAACACTATCAGCCTGCTCAATCAGTCTATAACAGTAATGTAAATGCAAATACTGGGATTAGGCCTGAAACCTGCCTGGGGGGGAAAGGAGATTCTAATCCACCACTCATTCTCTGTGTGTGTGTGTGTGTGCGCTCATACAGGCTTGCAGGAGAGGACCCGGCTCTGTCAGACCTGGTGCGAAGAACCCGCGATCTGGCTTTTTGGCTGGAGCAGGCGGAAAACGCTGTCAGCTCCTCGCCCATCAGCGCCACCGACAAGAACCTGAAAGAGCTCAAGGTACAGGCCGCTGCCAAGATGCAGTCACCTCAGCGTGACTGTTGTTTCACCCCGCGGGCGCAGAGAATTCTATTCCCGCTCATTCCGGCGCCTCGATTGTTTTTCCTCCGTCCCGTCGGCTTCACTGCACTCACAGGTCTGACTCACTGTGTCTCAATTCTCTGGCGCGCACAGAGCGTAAGCTGCCAGACCCAGCAAACACCCAAACTCTTAGTATATCAAAGGAAACATAGTCGCTTATTGTTCTGTCTTTGTTCTCTGCTGACAATAACCCGAGCCAGATGTTCCCCCGAAAGAATGAAAAGTCATTTGGCTACACACAGATTCCATCCTATTCTCCTGCTCCTATTTAATACTTTGTTTGTCTCAGGCCCTCGCTGAGGAAGTTGGTCCACAGAGCGAGCGTCTGGGCTGGCTGAACAAACACGCCCCTCAGATTCTGTCTAATCCCAGCGTGAGCCCCCACGACAGGGACCTGCACGTCGGAAAACTCCGAGTCATCAACCTCAACTGGAGCAAGGTGAGACACGTCGCAGCCTGACTCACGCAGCGTCACGCACACACTCCAGGGAGACGCTTTGCTCACCCTCCCGTCCTTGTTTCCCTCTCTGTCTCTCTCTCTCTCGCTCCCTCTCTCTCTCTCTCTCCTGCAGGTAACCCACGAGTTGCTGGACAAAGCAGGGGAGGCGGAGGCCAACCTGCAGAGTCACGGGCAGTTCAAGGACCGGATGAACAGGCTGACGGACTGGGTCCTCGTCACGCACCAGACCATCACCACCAGAGGCCTGAACCCCAGCCAGGCGCAGGTAGCAGACGCTTATCGCGCAAACGCACCACAATATAACGTGATATCGAGCACAGTACGTTAAAAATGGATGCTTGCCCGCTGTAGGCCCTGGAGATCTCCATGAAGGACAGGAAGAAAGACCTGGAGGACCTTTTGGCTCATTCTATAGAGCTGCAGAGACGACAGCAGCTGTTGCCTCAGGAAAAGGTCCCAGTTGCTGCCGTAACCTAATTAGATTTTTAAAAATACTAATTTTCCCATCTTATTATAGCAAATTGCACCGTTAAAGTCACATTCCCATAAGTTATGTGGGTTTGTTCATTAAAAGTCATTGAAGCTTCTCTCTTCCCTGTTAGTGATGCAGCACACAGTTGTTGATGATGTGTATGTGTGTGTGTATGCGTGTGTGTGTATAGAGTAAGGTAGAACAGCTGGCAGCTGACTGGAAAGCTCTGGATGGACGGATTCGAGAATCTCTCCAGCCACCCGTCTCTCCCTGGACCCAGCACCAGCATGTGGTCCAGCACCAGCAGCTCGGTAAAGACATTTGGAGACCTATAAAGTTCAGATTCTCCACTTCTGTCGGCACTTGTGTGGCAAATTTGAATGCTATAATATGCTAATTGCGTCTTCGCCCCCGTCTGCCAGTGTCTGCTGTCCCCTCCGCCGTGCAGATGGCCAGCCTGGTGAGCGAAGACCCGCACCACCAAACCCCGCACACGCTAGACACCGTGGCGCCCACGGACCTCAATGAGACGGCCACCGAGCTGGCGGACTGGCTGCTCCTCATCACGCAGATGCTCAAGTCCAACATCGTCACCGTAGGGGACACGGAGGAGATCAGGGCCACCATGGGGCGCCTTCAGGTGAGAGTACGGGTCAGAGGGATGAGAGGCGCCGACGCTGCCAGTGACACTAAAACCTGTGTGTGTGTGTGTGTGTGTGTTTTTACAGGTGACGAAGAGCGACCTGGAGCACCGTCACCCGCAGCTGGAGGACATTTTCACACTGGCGCAGAACATCAAAAACAAGACGTCTAACCTGGACATTCGAACATCCATTACAGAGAAATGTATGTAAACGCAACGGTAAACAAATCACTGCTCTGTGTACACGGTTGTTGACGTGTCGCTCTGTGTCTTTCCAAGTGGAGCGAGTGCGCAGCCAGTGGGACAGCACCCAGCACGGCGTGGAGGCGCGGCTCAGGCAGCTGGACCAGATGATCGGCCACAGCAACCAGTGGGAAGGGCAGAGGCAGGAGGTGAATGCTCTGATTGGGCAGAACGAGGGGCGTTTCTACAACCTGCTCCAGCAGTCCAGAGACCCCCTGACCAAACAGCTCGCCGACAACAAGGTGAGGGAGGAGGTTCAAAGCGCTTTCCGTGTCCCTCGGGTGCTCACAGCTCATCCCCCCCCCCCCGAGGTCATTTCACCGGGGACATCGTCTTTGTTTTGTCTTTGGCGCGGCACAGAGCTCAAGGTTGATTCTGCCCGCCAAACTTTACTTTCTAAAAGGCCCCAGAAGCCCTGGTATAAATCAGTACGAGCTGCGAATCACTCATCACCTCTCTGCAGTACATCACGCCAGACCGTAATAACACTCCCACGCCCACATCATCCATCATCGTAATTTTTGAGACGCTGATTTGGCCGAGAGTTCCGTGTCGGGGGAAGATACTCAGCCAGGTGCGTTACCGGGACCGACCACTAGAGGGCAACTGCGTTTAACAGAACCCAACCAAGCTGCTCCCTGAGTTGTGTGCTTTCAGATAGAAGGGTAATGATGAGTAATTGTCGATTGGAATTCGTGAAATGTTTCATTTGATAATGACTAAGTGTCTGAGGGTCATCTGAGGATGACCTAGACGCTTTAAGCCAATTTCAAATTAAAACCCCGGCTTTATGAATCACACTTCTGTCTTATGTAAGCCTTCCTGATTAAGTCGAGGTTAAATAAACAGTGTCAGACAGGGAAGCAGCAGAATAACAAATTTCACCGCCTTTGTGTGCCTGACATTTAATTCATTGTCTGCTCACTCTCGGGGTCATTAATATTCCGCATAGCCAATTTCTCCTTGCAACAATATATATACACGTGTATATCAGGATCATCCATTTTCCAAACCTATGTATCCTCTTCAAGATGGAGCCTGTTGCCACGTTTAGGACATATGACGTAGTGTGTGTGTGTGTGTGTTTGTTTCCGTAGGTGTTCCTCCAGGACCTGGGCCGGGGTCAGCCCCTGATGGCGGCCTTCAACGAGCTGTCCGGTCACCTTTTGCGAGAATATTCTGCCGATGACACCCGGCGGATCAAAGAGGTCACAGACCAACACAACGCTACCTGGAACGCCATCAACAACAGGTCGCTATGATGTCACAAACGCCATAATGCAGGCGATTACTCATCAGGAGTTCCAGCCCTGAATAATCTGTGTTCTGGTGTGTATTGATTGACAGGACGAGCGACCGGCAGGGCCAGCTGGACTGCGAGCTGAAGGGCCTGCAGGCGTCCCTCAGGGAGCTGGAGACCTTCCTCAAATGGCTCCAGGAGGCGGAGACCACCGTCAACGTTCTTGCCGACGCCTCCCAGAGGGAAGACGTGTCCCAGGACTCCGCCCACGCCAAGGAGCTGAGGCTACAACTGGAGGTAAGTGTGTGCATTTGTGGCATTAGCTCAGTGTCATCCTTCGCCGGGATAGCTGATGGAATGCGGCTGCGTTCGTGTGCAGTTTCCTGGTTAAAGTGGTGTGAAACAGGTGGCATCGATCGCCGTGCCCAATGCTGCTTAGACATTCTGTACGTGTGTGTGCGTGTGTGTGTTTGCTCTTCCCCTCACTAGCTTGTCATTTACCCAGATCGTCCCTCAGGCATGTCTCTTTGCACACACACACAGACACACACACACACACACACACACACACACACACACACACACACACACACACACACACACACACACACACACACACCATCCTTTCTGTAGATGCGTCACTAATTCCTCCATACGTCCAATATAGGTTCACACTCAGTCTTCCTCTCCTCTCATCCGTCAATCCAGGCCGAAGCCTTTCATGCTCTCGTTTGCATGTCCTTCCAGTCTCTTTCATTGATTGGGTGCAGGCGTGTGAGACGAGGCTTCCTGTTCCTCTCCAGATAAGAGCCTCGTCCGGTCAAGGACGGCGTCGGCGCGGCGCCATAGCTTTCTCTCCCAACCTCCCAGCCTCACTGCAATAGTAATGATATTAGCCTTAATGTCTCGAATGGCGCAGCACTATCGCTCACACTGCTCCCGTGGAATTCTTTTATCAAAACCTTCCAGGGTTGGAGAGGGAATACAAACGGGATCACAGTATCAAACGGCCACACGGATTGCTGGAGTCAGTCTGGATTCACTCTGAGTCATAGAGAGCAGAACCTTCTAGTAACAAACTCACTGCCTGACTAACTGAACTTACTCCATTCAATAGACTCCATTAATACAGCAACTGTAGTACTTCTTCCTCCAAAGAAGCTGGAGAAGATGATGCAATCATTTGAAATCACTAAAACCCGCTCCCTAGATCCACGCGTATGAACAGAAGATAACGTAACTGTTAATTAATGTAATGTCATTAATTGAATTCCATTGTTAAGTCTATTATCAAGAGTGGCATTAACCAAGTGCTGTAGAGCAGAGCATTGAAAGTTTGGAAAATCCACGCAAGCACGAAGGCACCGTGAGTGTTCAGTGTGAAACATATTGCTTTCCGCGTGGCTCTTGGGCAATACGGAGGTTTTCATCCTCATTTCAAAATAAATGAGCTCCGGTCTTCCAGGGGGAAAACAAAGCGAGAGCAGAACCTGAACTATAAATAGGTTTAACTGTAATACGCAGATGAGTGTGTGTGTGTGGGGGGGATATAGTTGCTGATTGTGCACACTCGTCCTTTTATCTTCCCTCTACCTCTTGCACTCGCTCGTGAGCTCCCAGTAGATTTAGTCTCTACAGATTTCGGCGTTTCCTGCGCCGATAAAAGAAGCTTAAGAGCCTTTTATCTCCCGCTGACCTCGCCCTCTTACCTTCTCCCCTCATCTCTCTCTCTCTCTCTTTTTGTACATTCATCCAGCCGCACAAACACTCGCGCTCTCTCCCTCTCTCCCTCTCTCTCTTTCCCTCTCTCATTCATCAGTTGGTCACCGTGCGTAATGTCGTCTCCCCTCTCCTCAGTCCAGGTTCGTCGTCCCTGCCTCTCCTGATCCGTCTCCTCCTCCCTCTCTCCCTCCCTCCCTCCCGCTCCCCATCTCTCCCTCCCTCTTTCTCTCTCTCTCTCCTAATCATCCCTCATCCTCCTCTCCCTCAGTAGGCAGTAAAAAGTGAAG
This sequence comes from Genypterus blacodes, assembly GCF_046128005.1. Taxonomy (NCBI): domain Eukaryota; kingdom Metazoa; phylum Chordata; class Actinopteri; order Ophidiiformes; family Ophidiidae; genus Genypterus; species Genypterus blacodes. The sequence continues at coordinate 3,529,171 of NW_027466876.1, forward strand.
CTGCGCGCCGGTCGTCTCTCCTCCAGTGCAACTCGCGCTCTCCTCTCTCATCTGCCGGCAGCACTTTTCACTCATCCATCCCTGTACTTTCCTGTCCCTCTCTTCTCCTCGTCACCTTCTTCTTCGCCAACCTCAGCTGAAGGTTCTGGGGGTGGAGGGTGGGTTGTTGAGCCGGCATTGCGAACGATTTGTTTAATTCTCTTCTGGCGGATCTAGCAGTCGGAGTTGCGCGTGTGGAGAAGAGAGAGAAAGAGAGAGAGAGAGCGAGCGCCTCATCTTGTCCCTGCTTGGCCGCATCATCGTTGCCTGTGTGTGTGTGTGTGTGTGTGAGAGTGTGTGTGTGTGTGTGTGTGAGCGACTTGTTTATAAGCTGAGAGAGAGAGAGAGAGAGCCAACCAACTGAGGCTGCGCTCACTTTGTGTACGTGGGGGCATGCCATTCTGAAAGCTTGTGTGTGTGTGTGTGCGCCTGAGTGAGTGTGCGGGCGGGCGTGCGTGTGTGTATGTGCATCATCACATCAGCTCGGCTGGGGTCTGGTCGGCTGGAGAGAGAGGAGGAGAGGAGGGTAGGACAATATGAGCAGGGTAGGGCAGTGCTAGCATGCGGACCGGGAGCAGGCTGCTGCAGACTTGTGGCAGTTTTAAGATGATGGCCATGGTCCGGACCTCCCTCCAGAAAGTGGTGGTCTTCCTACACAGGCTGCAGAGGATGGCCATCTCCTCGCCTCGCTACCAGAAACTCTGCAAGGTACGTTGGACCTCGGGGCAGCGGGACGGAGGCGGGAAGAGGGGGACGCTGGAGAACAGTTATCTGGCTTTTTTAAATTTCATTTATTTTTTTCACTTCTTCTTGTCTTATTGTGGAAGGTAGATTAGTTTTTACGTTTGCGCGCTGCCTCAGGTTTTTGAATGACTTCTTCAGTGGTTTCACGCCTCCTTCCTGCAGATTCTCTTCCATGTTGTTGTTTTTTTTGTACAAAAATAACTGTCCTCTATTTTTGTCCTTTTTTTTTGTTATGGTTTGAGTTATTGTTGCCGGGAGACGCTCTGTCCTCACCTGGTGTGTCCTCGCTCGTCTGTCCCCTCGGCCGTATATATATATATATATGTGTGTGTGTGTGTTTATGTGTCTCTATGGGTTTATGACTTTTGGCACTTTTTCCTGCACAACAAAAATGAAGCCAAGTGTGTATCCTTGACGCGTTGTGTGTGTGTGTGTGTGTGTTTTTCTATCTGTATGCTGACACATTGTGAAGTGAGATTTGAATCATGGTGCCGACATAAACAAGGGAGAGAAGTGTGTGTGTGTGTGTGTGTGTGTGTGTGTGTGTGTGTGTGTGCGTGCGCTTTGTTTTTGCTGTGCATTATTTTCCGAACCGTACCTAAACAGGTCGTACTGTGTCAGTAGATTATGGAAATGCTGCTCTACAATGTCTTCAATGTTTTCCTGTCAAAGTTCTGAGTGTCTTGTTGATCTCCTCTCGCCCCTTCTCCTCTATGTTTTATGAAATTAAATCAGCCAATCGCGTCACTCCGCACCTTTTGGAGCCTTTGGTCGGTCTGACTAATGTCGCCCTCTAAGGAATTAAGTGGCAGGTTTTGGTGGCTTTTGTTGCGCAATCGATTGTTATTGATCGGCATTTTTCATCTCAGTCAGTCAGGCAGTCAGTCAGGCAGTCAGTCAGTCTGAGGGCAAAGGGGACCAGCTGGAGATGAGGGGAGGGAGGTGGGGGGGGCTTGTTTCCAGCATCAATCACCCCCCTTAAAAAACAAACATCTGGCAGTTCCATTTAATCTCTCTTTAATCCATAAATCCTTCTCTCTTCAATTCTCCTCCCTCTTTTTCCGAGGTTGTCTGCGCGGGCGGGCGGGCGTGTGTGTGTGTGTGTGTGTGTGTGTGTGTGTGTGTGTGTGTGTGTGTGTGTGTGTGTGTGTGTGTGTGTGTGTGTGTGTGTGTGTGTGTGTGTGTGTGTGTGTGTGTGTGTGTGTGTGTGTGTGTGTGTGTGTGTGTGTGTGTGTGTGTGTGGCTCGCTCTCTTGCGTTTCTGCCAGTCTTTGCTCTCTAAGCACAAATCAAGGAGAAAGGAATAGGACAATGGGGAAAAAAAAGAGACAAGACACAAGGACAGAGAGAGAGAGATAATGTGAGATGAAGACGACTCTGTTGTCTGTTGTTTATCTGGCGCTCTCTGCTTTGCCCTTGGACGCTCCAAACAATTCCGGGGCGACATGAGACAGAGAACCCACGCCACTACTTCCATCAGTTGCCACCCGCTCAGCATCCTGAATCCCCCCTCGGATTGCATTCCGGGCCAATGGGACACATCTGTCATCCCTTACTCGATTACTCTCCCCTGGGTTGCGTCCGTTGACACCCCTCCCCTCGGGTGACGCGCTAACGTCGGGCTCGTTTGCGCCTCTCTGGGGTGCGATCACGCTTCCTGCCCGGGCTGGAGCGCAGCGGTGATTTCCTCCGTGATGAATGTGCTCGGGGCTTCCAAGAAGTTCCCCAAAGTGCAACCTGCGAGCAAAGCAAGAGTCTGATTAGTTCTGTTATGTGGTGTGAGATTAGCAAGGATGGGAATATGAGAGATGATTGACAGAGGAGGCAGCGGCTCCCCCTTGTGACCAATGGTGGTATTTTTTGTGACTCTTGATATGTGGATTGTGTTTTTAAAATGTTATGTTCTGCAGTTTGGAAATGAATTGGGAACCATTTTACCCAGAAGTATGCGGGCGAGTCGACGCGCTCCAGTTCCTTGCTTACATTGCGAATCCCTGCCATCCGACTCATCATTCCTCCAACACAAACACAAATCTTACTCTCTGGTGACGGAAACGAGTCGTGAACCACAAAAAACGCACACAGCTCTGTTGTCGTCCCAGAATAGAATCCATTGTTGGATCTGCCAGAGCCACTTCCTTGATTATTGTCACTGTTGTTGTTGTTGTTTGTCAGTTTGGAGTTTGTTCTGTTATTTCATATTCTTCCTCTGTGCTGCCTTCCAATAATCAAATCAGAGACATTTTGGTCTTGCAAGCTCGTTTGCCGGCTCATCTGATTTTGTGCGCGCGTGTGTGTGCACATCTGCGTAACAGAACATTGGGTTGATTTATAACGCAGATCTTTGCGGCCTTTGCAAACGGAGCCCATTTAACTCTGGCCGTTTACAGAATCGCACGGTTATTTGCTAGATTTATGGACCTTTTTTTTCTTTTTCTTCATTTTTCCCAATCAAATTTCCGGCTCAGAGCAATAACGTGTAATGAGGTTGTACGCTATTAGAGACATTTTGCATCTCTATATATAATATTCTCCCTGAGGCCTGGCTCACGAGCATTGACTTGCTCATTTTAAGCCGCTCGCATTAAAGGTGTCGGCTAAGTGCCTTAGATGTAAATGTGAGCTTCTTTAAATGGAACTTTCCAGCCTCCCGTCACTCATTCTTCTCTCTTTCTCGTTTGCTCGCTCGCTCGCTCTCGCGCGCTTGCTCCGTGTCTACTTAATGGCTAAGGAC